>NC_034010.1:23774195-23913478 GCF_000346465.2 Prunus persica
GAGGATAATATGGTAAATTCACATCATATATCTCTCAAATTTAATCATTAGTCAATGGTAAGAAATTGATCCTATTTTTATGGAACACAACTACTCATTATCTTTTTTAATTCTAAAATAAATTTACTTATTTTTTTTTAAAAACCTCTCGCAAGCGCGGAAGCGCGTGCAGAGAGGCTAGTTTTGCTTTATATATATAGATAGATTATGAGAGAATTTAAAATATTTTCTTAATGGCTTATCAAATGAAATATAAACCAAAGCAAACCAGTCACTAATTTGAGGCCAAATCGAACCAATTCTTATTGTGATGTACATTGATTTAGTGTGCGGTTGAGAACTTTAACCTAAACCAAATCCAACATCATCCACCCTTGACTCTGACTCTGACTCGATTTTAATCAATTCTTCATGCATATGGAATGTTTTCTATTATTGGAGCTTCAAACAAGGCCCGTTCACCCTAAACCGTAATCACTTGACCACTGTCAGCCAGGCTTTGATCCATGGATTATCATTGGGTGGCATGTATATGCTCTAGATTGGCCCAAAATCTTTATCTAAAGGGACTTGAAGTTCCAAGTCTTGAAATCCAAGTTTCTTGCCCAAATGTTTTGGCACTTGGCCTAAAGAGGAGGTTCACCTGAAGGTCTTGATGTATGTTTTTTTTTTTTTTTTTTCTTCAGCGAAATTGAGGAGGGATTTGAACATAGGACATCGGTTATATGGATAACTGTTTTTTTTTTTTTTTAAATGGGGGTTTGAACCTGCAACCCCTAGGTATGCCAATCAATATCTTTTTTCACTGTACTAGATTCCGTTGGCACATAGGTAACTACTCTCATACTAAAGAAAATAGGAGAATCACTTCATTCTATATAATTTTTTTACTTGTAAGTAGGCAAAGTATTTCACACATGTTAACATATTTTGTTCTCTTGTGCGGAATTTCAACCCAATGATTTACGCCCCAAATTATCCCTCCACGTAGTCTTATTCACCTTTATAATAATTCTGCCTCACACACCCATACCCCACCAAAAACACTCAAGTTGCCAATTCTAAAAGACCCAATCTATATATATATATATATTTCATTGGCATCCTTAATTGCATCCAAAACAAGCTTAGCAATATCATCAAATACCTCAAAAAAAATAATTAGGTCCAATATCTCTAGAGTTCCTTCATATATTGAACTGCATCAAAAAAAAAAAAAACCAAAAAAAAAAAAACAAAAAAAACTTAACAATGAATGAGAAGAAAGCCAACCAAAGGTTGGTGGGGTGTTGGAATTATTCCTGTGACGGTTCCTAGTTTACTTTCTAGTTGAAATGGAACTTTAAGATGACAATCGAGTTTGATGCAAACTATACACATTATTTATTTATTATGATTATATGTACTGTCAAAGGCTGAAAGCAAATTTGGTGATGTATCTTTACCATGAGACAGAAACCAACCAAATATTACATGCCCCACCCAACCCACTTTTTCAAAATTCCCTGCATATAGATCATGCTCTCATTACACATAGTAGTCATAGAATTGAATTAAGTTCAATTTTCAGGTGACCAACAAAGTCCATTAATACTGCAACTCTGCAGACCCACACAAATATCAAATTGAGTTTCCCTTTCTACCTCAAGAAAAAGATGTGTGTTTTATGAAAAGGGTATACAATTTTCACATTCTCGTTGAACGGACAGAAAAGAATAAAACGAGACAAAAAGTGCAAACGAATAGAACGAGAGTGAAAAAATCGCTACCCTTTACTTTGCTTTGTGAGTGAAGAATAAAATTGATCTTGCATATTTTGTACATGATATATATATATATATTCGTGTTCCATACAAGTGCTGCTCACTTTAATTTCTTACCATAGACTTATTCATAATGATGGTACACTTTTTCATCCATTTGGGAACCACATGCATTTAGTAGCATTATAAATACGTATGCTTGGACCACTGCTAACATAATAGATGTGATCATTTCAACTTTCATGACCTACATACATCTTTAAACTTTGGAGGACATCAAAATGTATATATAGGATGATACTAAGTAGAGGAGGTAGCTGGGTGGGCTTAGTGGGCCAGCAGCTACCCTACTGCTGGAGGGCATCCCCTCATATGTTCATATATGTTTACCGGAATTTGTCATCCTATTTATGTTCCTCGTGTAGGTATATATGTGGACATAATTAATTGGGTTTTTAATTATATTGGTTCCTAAATTGAATTTTTTTTTTATAGACAATTACATCATTTAACTGAACAAGTAGTTGCAATTAGATTTTAGCGTAATTTTCAATTTAGTCATTTATTAGAAGGATAATTCAGACTTTTGACAACACAAACCTCATTTTCCATCTGTCTTTAGTTGATTTTTCATATTGCAGACCCTTTTTATTTATTTATTACCTTTATCTCTCTATTTTCATTTACTCCACATGCTTCCAGATCTGTAGAAGCCTTCTTCCATAGTTCCACCCCCTGGCAGATCTACATAGGCGCAAGGAGGTGCACTTGCACTTCCCTTCGCTGGAAAAACCATTGTAGGTGCTTCAAACTGCCCCTTTGCTCAACTGGTGTATAGATTACCTTATTTCCATTTTCAACATTTAAGTAAATGTCTTTGTCATTTTACTTTAATTTATTTTTAATTACTCCATTTACTTAAGTTTACAATGTAAATAAGGAAGTACTCCCCATTTGGATTCAAATAAAAATACTAGAAAATCAAATTCCTATCAAATCAAAATATGAAAAATCGGTTTTAGTGCAAAATACGATTTAGGCTAAAAATGATGGCTCATTAAGTCAATATATACTTCATACTAAAATCCCATAAAATCAAGTTTTCTTATTTAATGTGTAAAGAATAAAAGCCGCCAAAAATTATCTTGAGAAAATGATTATTCCGAAAAACTATTTTTCATACTTAATCAATTTTGCACCTCCTCTAAAAAATTTATGGGTCCGCCACTGGTTCCACCTGTGTTTTTTCTTCGCCATAAAAAATACACATAACATGAATACGTTTGTTGTATTGGGGAGGTCGATTTTTACTGGGTCTTGGATATGACTGAAAGAGATGATTTTAATGAGACTTCCAGAATCTAGATGCAGGTCAAATATACAAGTTTAGTTGCTCATTGAGAGAGAGAGAGAGAGAGAGAGAGAGAAGCAAGGGGATTATTCAAGATTGGATTTTTTTTGGGCGGTGTGGGTTTTCTTTTTCTATTCAGTAGAGAAAGTAAAAAGCCAAAAAAAGTAAAGAAGGTTAGTCCAAAAAAGCAAAAGCCACTGAGGATGAAGATCAACAGCAAGAGGAGCAGCCAAGGATAAAAGAAGAAGGAACATCATCAGCTTCTATAATTTTGAGGGTTTGGGAGGTGAGAGATTTTTTTATTTTTTTATTTTTATAATATTTTACTAAATTTTTTAATTATTATATTAATATTTTAATGAACGATTTTAGCCCTCAAATTTACAGTCAAATTCACGGTATTGTAACTATTTGTCGAGTTAAAGAATGTAATTAACTCTAAAAAAAAATAAAAATTCCGGGACTCAATTGAAACAATAAGAGGTAAAGTTCAAAAACCTCTATAATTAAAAACCCTAATTAATTTGTTACCTTTAATGCAGCAAATTAATTAATTTTGCACCATTCCACCAATTAATCACAGCCGTCAAAAATTAAATTGAGTTCGCTAGCTTCCCTATGTAAGAGCACTTCCAGCAGTTAGCTGTGGCCTGGGCAGGAGGGGGCCTAAGCTCCAGGCAGAGGTTCTAGTGGGCAAATGTAGCCCAAACAGCTAGTGGGCTCCACAAGCTTCGGCAGGCATAAAGGCAAAAACAGCCTGTGTTGTTGCCTAGGTTTGTTGACGTCAGTGATGACGTAAGCAACGAAAAAATAATAAAACAAAAAATAAAAAATTTCAGATTTTAAAAAAAATAAATACTTAGTCATATTCTTCATTTCCCACACCAAAACTCTATACAAATTCTTCTCCTCATATCTCATGTGGATAGTTGTTGGCCTTGAGTTGTCATGGCAATGGGTGGAAACACCATAAGCCTTTTGCAAGGGCTGCCACTATTTATATGAATAGTAACAGCCCTTGCCTTGCGCTTGCCCTTTACCATGACAAATGGATGGAAGTGCTCTAAATATTAGTTGTAAGACATGTATGGAGAAAAAAAAGGAAAAGATATATATTAACCCCTCTGTTTTGGGCATTGATTTTGCAGACCCATAGTCTTAAGTTCAAACCCCAATAATACCTTAACAGTGTGTATGAGAAAACTCTCTCTCTAATATCGCTTGTATTAAAAAATACACTTAAGTTAACTTGCGAAGAGTACAAATCCAATAATGTGATTTGGTACACTTTGATTAACTGAAAGACATATATATGCTTGTATGTATCGGAGCAGTGATATTGTTTTTGTTGGGTTGTTAGCCTTCAATTAATACAGTAGAGGAAGAACTGTGTATATAAAGTCGAGTAGTTGGAATAAAGAAAGAAACTAAAAGGCATGGCCTTATTCGAGAATCGAGATGAGGATCACAGGTTGGCAGATAGTGCTATATATTATTAACTTTGCTCGCCTACGCATATAAAATTGATGCTGTAAAAAGGTACGTAAAAAGATATCAAAATAGATACACTACTCATGCATGACATACAAAAGTACTGCTACTACAGATAATTAATTATGTATTAACGTGCATAACCACATAATTAATTAAACATGAATAAATGAGAGGGAGGGAGAGCTATGAGCTTAGCTAGATAGCTAGGGGCCATGCCATATGTAATGAAGAGGAAAGCGACTTAACAGCCTGAGAGTTGCTGAGAGGCCCAACGGTTTCTCAGAAGGCAGGGTGGGGGAGAGAGAGAGAGAGAGAGAGAGAGAGAGAGAGAGAGAGAACAGTATTATTATTAGTAGGTATATATAGTAGATAGGTAGAGTATTAGAGTGGGGTTAAAACTTTACTTTGTAGAAGGAGAAAGAGAACTAAAGAGAAAAAAAGGAAAGGAATGGTGGCTGGGTTCTGATATTCAGCACAGCAATATGCTGCTGCTGCTGCTGCTTCTGCTGCTGCTTGAAAGTTGATGCTTCTGCTGCTGTATGCTGCTGTAGGTGTGGTGCCGGCAAGTTTATAAATGCAGCCCCACTTGGGTTTTACATTTCTAAAAGGAATTATTTGGGTAATCTCGCCCTCCATTCACTTGAGAGCCTCTTTGGTTTGATTCGTTTGTGTCCCCCCTTGCCTTGCATTGGGTCCCACTTTTACCCCATACATGGTGTCTCCCATTAAGCAATTATATATGTGTTGTTTTATTCAATAGCATCCTCTAGGTCTCCTCCTAGCCCTACTGATCGACTCTTGGCTTTCATCAATATTTCAGTACCCATTTTCTTCATCATCATCATCATGTGGAATATATATATATATATATATATATATATATATGGATGCATAATTTAGTGGTGATATTCTTTTTCAAATAAAATAAATAAACCCCATCTAATTTAGAATCCATATGTTATTATAGTTAATTAGCTTGAGAAATACTCAAGACTTCTTCTAATATGAATGAGATTTTGGATATAATTGCACTCTCAAATGCCAACAATTTACAGAAACTATTCATATTTGTGTGTTGCGGTGGAAAAACTTAGTGTCCTCATAAGATTAGGAAAGGAAAGGTATAGAGATCAACATAAGATTAGGAAAGGAAAGGTATAGAGATCAACGAGGTAATTCAGTGGTGCTTTGAGGAATTTTTCTATTTGAGGGTGTGATGAAGAAGATAACGACTTTCCCGTAGGAAGAGTTAGATGTGCCTATTTCATGTATTTTTATCAAACATTCTACCCCCAATTCTTAAGGAACAAAACAGAAAATGATAAGGGTGAAGACCTAAAACTCCTTATTAAAAAACCTTAGAGGTCAATTGAATCATTACCAATGAATAGACCGGTCAGTGGTGATGTTTCTTAATGAGTCCCCAAAAGGGAACCATATATAAAACGATAGAAATGTATCATGAGTTCCTTGATTGTGTAGGAGGCCCTAACTTGATTGGGCATCTTGATTAATTCCAGATCATTATACAAGTAGAAGAATTGGGAGATGAAGAAAATCGAACACAGTACTTTGGGTGCATGAGTAATAGCTTAAACACTAAATTCTTAGAAAATATAATGATCCTTATTGACGGGGGTATTGTTAATTATGCTAAATCTAAATCATTAGAGAGCGGCATGATTGGAATAAAACCAAGGTCTTCTCATGATCGAGAGTCGAATTTTACCCACAACATTAATTTTAGCTGGTAATTATAAATTGTGATGGCGTGTAGATACAAAAATTATGAAAGAAAAAGAAGGTTAATTATATGGGTTAAGAGGTTTTCAAGGCTGAACAACATACAGAAGCCACAGTAATGATGGAGGAGGATTGTCCTAAGTGTGAGGACCGAGGGGGGAGTGGGGGGACAAAATGCCAGCACCAGAATTATGATGGAGGAAGGTAACCGCCAACTGTATATGTAAGGCAGTCAGAGTACCTTACTGTATATATACATACATATATATGGTGCATTTCTGGTTTCGTTTGGTCGATCTGTAGCTAGAGAGAGAGAGAGAGAGAGAGAGAGAGAGAGGGAGGCATGTAATGTTGCTGCATGCATGTGGTCCTAAAAACCCTAGGCCTTCTGAAAGGCTCTCAACCTAGCTAAAGCAAGAAAGCTTAGCTATATATATCAGTAGATGATGTAGTGTACAGTAAAGATAGAAAAGTTATATGCATACCCAGTTGTACCCTAATTAATAATTATCACTGTAATTAGAAAAAGTCCAAAAGATGCATACACAGTAATGGTAAATAGTGCAATAAGAAGAGAGCAGCAGCAGCAGCAGCAGGAACAACTAGCTACATCTAAAAGCATCACGGCATATATAAGATAAGAGGTGCACTTATATATGAATAAATGAAAAGAAGAGAAGCAGAGAGGTCCCCAACTCCAATAGCCTTCTCGTAGCCTTTAGCTTTAAAGAGAGAGAAAAATGAGAGAGAGAAAATGAGATGAGAGAGAGAGGACCAACCATCCCTACCCTCTTCTTCTCTCTGGGCGGGCTAGCTTTGATGAAACTTGGAAATTCTCGGTAAAAGTTAATTACCACCACCTGTTTCTATGTAAACAAAATAACTTTAATCATCGGATATTTTGAAAGAAAAATTCTTGTGCTGCGATCTACAATGCACATGCTATAGGTTAGCTAGTCCTTCATCCATAACTTCCATAAATATATATATGCTTGTACTTGTACTTTGCGTTGATATTTTATTTTTTATTTTTGAAAAAAAGAGAATATTTGCATATGAATAAAATTATTTATCTCTATTCTAAGAATATATAATATTTTTTTTAGTAAATCTCGAAGGTACGTACGAGAGAAATTTTATTGATCATCAATAGAAATATGATAATACTTAAGCGTTCTAATCAACCATGAATATTTGATTGGTTTTCTTTCTTTCCAAATTCATCACACTAGAAATGGGATTTTTATGTATCACATTTAAAATATTGAACCGACAACATTCATATAGAATAGTGTCTAATAGAAATTACAAAGAAGTCGATTCTAACTTTGCATCTTCATAACACATGTCAAACTTCTCCTTTACTTCAAATCAGGGAACACGCTCAAACTTTATAACATACAAATTAAGATGGGTATGACTAAATTAATTTCAACGGTCTAAGAAGTAAGAAGTGGGGCTGGTGATTATAAATGTGAGTTGGAAGGTGAAGTAAGAAATTTGAAAAATCGAGTTCAAGGTCAACAAAGTATATATATATATATATATATATATATATATATATATATGTGTGGTACCCCCAAAAGTTTTGTCCAAGCCATAATGTCGAAGATAAAACTGGACCACAAAAATCAAATATGGGCACGTACCTTCATATAGTTCCCGATGTAAATTGGGTATATGGTTATATAGAAATTCTTTTATGCAGATATCCAGATGTTATTATTGTGCAAACATTATATATTTTGTATTATCCCTCATTGCTTTCATACATGTTTACAATAGCATTCGCATGATAATAACGTGCGGACATCTAAATAAGAGAATAAATGTATGGTTATATATGTATTTGTAGATTTAATTAGTCCCCTATCTAATTGTGTTTTTATTGCTATTAGATGACTTTTAATTTGAAAATTAAAAAGAATATACTAGCTAAGCTAGCTAGCTAGGAATTGCTTAATATCACAAAAGTATATATATGTATATGTTTTTGTCTTGGAAAAGTTTGACCATATGTCACAAATATTCAAGCGATATTGTACCTGCTTCCAAACCAACAGATTGCTAGCTATGAGTCTAATTTGACTTAAGCAGCCATTAAGTAAATTATATTAAGAGCGTCTAAATTGGGTATGCCGCGTTTTTTTTTTCCTTCGAATACGAGCGATGATAATATACTAAATTCACACTACACGGATGCTAGAACTCGAACTTATGACTTTTCATGAGAGAGCCATTGCTCCAAACTACTACACTAGTGAGTCCTTTACAAGAGTAAAATTATGTGTAGTATATTTACTGATCGATCACATTCCAGTTATGTACAAGTCATGAAGCATTTAGTACGCAATTAGGAGACTATCCCTATCCGACCACATGGTGTAAGTTTTGGAGGCGCATGCAATGCAAGTGTGGTGTGGCTGATCATCCCCTGGGGGCTTGGCTAGCTAATGAAGCTTTTTTCCCACCGGGTGGCAGGACCAGCACACAATCAATGACACCAAAAGTCAAAAACCCAAACCTAACTTTCTAGCTATATATACACAAACGTGTCCTCTCTACTTGTACAAGTGGCCTGTAGCAACAGTAGAAATACCGCTAATAATTAATAGCTCTTTATAATTATTAATATTGCCAAGTTCATCACAGTAATTAAATTGAGCTCTTCTCTGGTTCTGGGTCTTTTAGCTTGCAGTATAGAAGATACAACATATACACACACACACATATATATATATATATATATAAAGAGAGAGAGAGAGAGAGAGAGAGAGAGAGAGAGAGAGAGAGAGTTTGCACCCAAAAATTATTGAACAAAAGGACAAGCTCACATGACCCAAAACCTCATCCTTTCATGGGCCCCTACGTATAAAATTTCTTCTTCTTTCTATCTCTCTCTCTCTCTCTCTCTCCCTCTCTCCCAGTTGTCTTTCTTCTGAAGAAGAAAAATGGTAGACGGAATTTGATGTTTGCTTTCCCTCTCTCTCTTGTAACTGCTAAATACTTGTAAGGAAGCTTCAAGGAAGGTAATTAGCTACTCAATTAGTGTTTGGCCAATACATCCATCTCTCTCTCTCTCTCTCTCTCTCTCTCTCTCTACATGCTATAGCTTTGGCTATCTTGGTCAACATAAATACCAAGAAGTAGAACCTGACCTTGTTAAGCCGTCCATGGCTAATCTTGTCACGTTTAGGGTTTGAGTTTTCTGTCCTGGTCAAGGAAGGCACCGACCCTTTTTTACAGTCTGCTGCTCAGACTAAGACCTCTCTCTCCTCCCTTTTGGGTCTTTACGGCCTCAGCTAGAGATCTGAGAAGTACTAAAAAGATAACAATTTTCAGAAGGGTATTTGCAGGTGAAGAAAAATGCTTGCAATAATGATTTTTTAATTTTTTTTGTATATATTTTCTCATTGATAATTTGACTAGTAATTAGTTTTGTTTGTTTAGTAAACAGGCAGTAGGGTTTGGATTGAGAAAAGATCATGATCCACTGTGAATTTATCTGAGAGAGGCTGATCATCAAATTGGAGAGGTTCAAGTCCATCTCATTCAAATTAATTTCAACTCATCATATCATCAACAATCATGGAGTTTATGCAACGAGATCAAAAAGGGTATTCAGATAAGGAAGATCAAGATCAAGAAGATCAAGAGGAAGAGGATATAATTTCCAGTAAGTTCTCTTCTTCATCTCATAATTATAACAACAGCAATTATGGGTCATCACCAAAGTACAAAGCCACTTTTGTTCCTCCTCCTCTTCCTCATCATCATCATCAGTACCAGCAGCAAAAGCCATGGGCTGTTCATAATCATGGGTCTCCAGAAGCCATCAACTTCATGGACCTATCACTAAACCATGAGCAAGCAGCAGCTGATGGAGCCAATAATAACAACAATTGGCCTCCAAACTCTGAAAGAGAGCACATGTTTGACAAAGTTGTCACGCCAAGTGATGTGGGAAAACTCAACCGGCTAGTCATACCCAAGCAACATGCCGAGAGATACTTCCCGCTTGACTCTACAGCCAACGACAAGGGCCTCCTCTTGAACTTCCAAGACCGGACCGGGAAGCCGTGGCGGTTTAGGTACTCCTACTGGAACAGCAGCCAGAGCTATGTGATGACCAAAGGGTGGAGCCGTTTTGTGAAGGAGAAGAAGCTGGATGCCGGTGACATTGTGTCGTTTGAGCGCGGGGTTGGGGACTCAGGTAAGGACAGCTTGTACATTGACTGGAGGCGCCGCCCTCCTCCTCCTCCTCCTCCCCCACATCATCACCACCATGGACAGTATGGTAATTGCAATGACAGATGTGGTGGAGGTGAAGGCAGGCTATACTCCCTGCTTCAGCGGCCGCCTCCATCCATGATGTCCATGCCTCTTAGACACCATGACTATTTTCATCCAAGCAACAATGTTCATCATCCGTACCATCATCATCACCACCAGATCATGAACCATCAATATTTGCAGCATCAGATTCATCATCAATTGCAAGTGGAAAGGGATCAAGTGGTTCATCATCATCATCAGTATCCGATGGTGATTGATTCTGTGCCGTTTGTTCAACATGGGAAGATGAGTTCCAGTGGAGCTAGCGCTGGTGCCTCTACCGGTAAGCGGCTTAGGCTATTCGGTGTGAACATGGAGTGTTCTCCAAACATTGAAGAAGATCAAACAGATGAACATCAATACCAGATACTGCCTTCAACAGCAATACCATATAATCATCTTCCTTCCTCTTCGCTTTCTGCTCCTCTTGAATTAAGGCTGCCCAATACTATTGGTGCCAACCAAATACCACTGCCCAATACAGGTGCAGCAGATCAGTACCTCTCAAAGAAAGGGAAATCTACTTCCTTGTCGTTTTATTTGGATTCCTAGCTAGGCTATCTATATCTATCTTAGCTAGCAGAGTTGATGATTTGCTGCCAAGGAAAATATATATGAACAGATTATAAGTCATGGTGGGTTCACTCTCTTCTCTTCAACTAAGGCTACCCAAATGATGCCCCTACTGCTCACATGGTGTAGCTGCAGTCTGCAGAGGGCCTTTCAAAGAAAGGGAAAATCTACTTTCCTTGTCGTTTTATTTGGAATATATATATATATATATATATATATATATATCCGAAGCTATAGGCTAGCAGAGTTCATTTCCTGTGAATTGGCACAATATATTTTACAAACGAAGTGAACAAGCATTTTCTTACAGCATTGTACTAGTAGTCAATTTGCAGTTCGATCGAACTGATTGGAGTACCTGCATTTCCTTTTGCCTTACATCTATATTATTAACTCCAACTTAGCTTGATCATCACTACTCCACATCTAAGACTGGAGGCTGATAATTTTTTCGATGATTATAAAGTCTTCGATCCGCTTCGAAGATTGTACATTTACTTGGTTGTGAAAAAGAACATAAAGAGTACGGTTGAAGTTCAAGTTCGAAAGGCAAAATCTTTCATCAATTTTATTACAAAACAAGATAACTCTTGCTTATACTGTTCCATATATAGCACACTACTGCGGCATATGCTTGATATGAATAATTTAAAAGTTGTTTCGTATGATCTGGCGTATAAAATGTCTCTAGTTTTTTTACTTGCTTGCAGCAGCTGCAGCTCAATTAGGCACACCCTTTACAGGTAAGGCGCAGAAAGCTCAGCAATGTAAAAAGGTATATATATCTATCTGTCTGTGTTCATAGTCCACATTCTTTTAGCTTCATTGAAATTTCTAATAACATTATAGTCAAGTAGTTAGTTACCCTACTTTTTACCTTGGTAATTCATATGTTTTTTCTCTTTAGCATGCAGCCAGTTTTGACTTTGTCTTTGATACTGCAGTAGATTTTAGGTGTAAATTATAACACACCCCTCAGTAATCCCCTTCTCATTCCTAGATTGTAATTCTTAACACTTCTTAATCATATATTATATGTTAGTTGAGATGCGGAAACAGAAGTAGCAATTAATATGAATGAACAAAGAAATACTAAGGCAGCTCGTGCTTTATGAATTTGTACTATATATAGACTTTTTTGATTAACATAGAAGGATATTGACAATGCATGCACTTTTGAATTTGTCAAATCTAACTACTAATTGATTACGTCTCCTGCACTTTCACATGTTAATTAGCAGCTGTCATTTACTGATTATTAAAAAACTTGCTGTATCTTTTCGTTTCATAGAACCATGGAGATAAATTAATGTAGTAAAAGAATAGTTGATGAGTAAAAACTGCCACAGGATCAAACTATTAAGTAAATGTAAATGCATGGGAAGCCGCAGACATGGGCTTAACTAAGTTGGCTAGAGTGGATGTGCTTCCCACTCTGTATCAAAGTTCGAATCTCCCTTCCCGTATAGTTTAGATTAAATTAAAATATATTATCGCTTGTATAAAAAATAAAAGGCATGGAAAGGGTAAATATTAACTTCTATACTCTGAAAGAGTACTAGTACTGTCAGTTAGGGTCCTGTAATCAACAGAATTACTGTTTATCAGTAACCACAGATAGTACTGCTCTTTAACAATGATTTTCCTGGAAATGAGTTCTTAATCAAATATTCACTACACTAGTTAACAGGAAATTGGAACATTAATCAAGGGATGATAGCATGTGGTAGTTCAATGTTTGACATAAATGTGCCTTCACTTGCAAGCTTGCAACCCAGAAAATTAATCTTAATTGTCATAAAATAATAGAATTTCTTTACTTTTTATTTTTCAGATTTCAATTTGGTTTTGATGAAGATCAATCCTAGTGTAACTTTAACAATATTCTTGTGCATGATGCCACAAAATAACCTAGTACTCTTATAATTGAAACGACTGAGTTTGATTATATCTTCACAGCTGCAGTGATATCAGAAGAAATTTATTTACATATTCTTCCAATCTAATATGTGCATGCAGTTTTTAATCTTCCTGAACTTCAATCGTCAACATGGATTAGCGTTGCTGGCGGGTTACTCATGATCCATCACTTATTGGGATTAACCAGTCAAACAACATGATTATCAAAACCCTAATTTTGTTTTTGTTGAAGAAGGAAAAACATGAAGAGATTCAACTGGAAATCAAGTCAAGCAATGGGTTTAAATTTAGAAGTACAAAAATCTTCATCTAGAGAGACATATGTAAAGGGAAAGCATATATATATATAGCATGGTAAATTTATTAAAATGCGATCATCATCAATTGGTAAACAAGTATAGCAATGGCCTGCAGGGAGTGCCCATCCTATGGCCTATAACCTAGGCTTAGGAAGCACAATGGATGATGATGAACATGTCACATGGCTAAGGTAGAAAGACAAACTCTGGTGTATATATACATGCACAAGCACAATTCTCCATACTTATCTATACCGATTATTGATTGTCGTATGGGTTCATTCTAGACAACTGTCGCGCATTTACCTAAATTATATTCACCTATCTCAAGACGTATGCAAAATAATACTTTTTAATTAGGCAAAAATTGCATGGACCACATAGGGTCTAGCCAGCTTTCTCTTTTAAGATTGTTTACTAAGATCAAAATGTAATTATGTAAGGTGAGAAGAGAGGGTTGTGATCAGATTTATGTAGCACTATAAACCCAAAACGGCACCGTTTCGGAAAAAGGAAATAGGAAAACAGGTCAACAAGGGCTATGGGCCTAAAGACTTGGACTTAACCGCAAACACAAAACAGACATCAGCAAAAGCCCAAACTTGGTAACAGAAGAAGAAGTGTTCCGAGTGAGAGAGAGAGAACAAAAGGGGCGGAAAGCAAGCCAAAGCGCGCCATGGAATACAGATGTGTAGAGTGCGGGGGTCGCATGACGACTCTGTTCGTCCAATACTCACCTGGCAACATTCGGCTCATGAAATGCGTAAATTTTCCTTCTTTTTTCTGTTTTAATTTCAATTATTATTATTATTATTTTCAGTTTTGCTGCTGCTACAAAATTTAGTTTGATTTTTCTTTTGATAGGGAAAGTGCAAGGCAGTTGCAGATGAGTACATCGAATGCGAACCCATAGTAAGCTTATATCTGAATCTCTTCATTTTTCTTCTTTAAAATTCAACAAAATTTAAACTTTTTGTTGTTGTTGTTGGCACTGCCAGATTATTCTAATTGATCTAATTTTGCACAAGACCAAAGCTTATACACATTTACTCTATAATGTGATAGACCCACAAGCTCCTTCTTTTCAGGTATTGAAAAAGTGCTTCCTTTCTCATTATCTAAAACTTTAGACAGCTTTTTGTTTATGGGTTTTATGCTTTGCCTTCAAAACCTCAATCCCAAGAGTTGGTAATTTGTTTTCTTGACACGCTTTGCAGGGTTTATTGTGGAAGTCTACTTTTGGGTTTCTTCTTTTGGATGCTTGTATCCGTATCAGGATTATGTTTTTGGAAATTTATTTAAATTCGTTGTTAGAAAATATACATGTACGCATACACATTTAGGTGCCTTAACATTTCTCAAGATAGGAGTCTCTTTCTGGAAAGAAGTAAGGAAGAGTGGGGCTTGTCCATGAGCTTCGCGTCATTACTTTGGAGATTTCAAAAGGTTGGTGGAAGGTTTATTGGATTTCATGGGTTTCAGGCATCTAACACTATCTGTGATAAGTTGTAACGGATGGGTTGAAAATGTTTCCATTTCAGTTTTTTAGTCAGTAAAAACAAATTTGTTCCCATTTCAGATGCTGATGGACGTTGTCTTTGGAAATATCATGTTTCTTTCTACCTTTTTGCTCTGTATGAGGGTTCTTTTCAGTACATTCCCTAGACCACTCAGGTAACATTTCTTATGGATACTTCTCACGATGGCAGTATATATTCCATAAAATTTTCATTGAGACATCCCTTTATAACCACTTACTGAGAAATCATGCCTGTTTGATCATATGGTTCGAGACCACAATTTGGAGTTTAGGGAAGAATATAGAATACATAAGGAAAAAGACAATTGATGATCACCCATGAGTCATGGCTTAAATGATTAATAAGAGGATTCTTTTAGCCGACCTTTAGTAGTGTTATAAGGTTTTGTTTCAAATCAATACATGCATACATACTTATATGCATATATTTACACAGAAACATGCAGGTGTTATATTGTTTGTTCTGGCACAGGTATAAAGACCTTTTGCTCGCAATATTTATTTCAAGTTACTTCAAGATGTTTCTTATTGCAATGATGGTATGGTTTGCAAATAAAAAAGTTTCTTTCCTTATCTCATCTTTTTACTCTACTGAAGAATACTTGGTTGGGTTCAAAGCATATCTAATTTAAGCATGTGTTCTACAGGTCTGGGAATGTCCTTCTGTGATTTTCATCATTGATTTATTTGTTTTATCATCGAACACTGTGGCACTCAAAGGTCAGATAATAAAGTATTTACAGTTCTTGACATCCTTTTACAGTTTGCAATATCAATCCATATGTCATTAATTAAGAATGGTATGTGCGTCAACTTTTACCAATGAAATATCAAGTCAACTTGTTATGGCAAGGTGCTTTCTGCTAGAGGCATATAACCGATTACTTTAGTTTTGAGGAACACACATGGTTTTCATATGTAAATAGATGCTCAGCCTTGATTTTATTTGGAGGTTTGCATTAGAAAATGTTAGCTTTCTTTAGTATTTCTTAAATCCTATTGTGTGGGAGATTCTTTAACTATGGATGGCTGACTGCAGCTGAATATCCTTTGTTCTTCTTTTTTGTTTGAAACAGTGATAACTCAGGCAGCTATGAGTAGATGTATAGCAGCCTGCTTCAGTGCTCATGTGGTAAAGTTTTTGGTCACACAAAGGTGCTGGAGTTGGGAACTTTGAAATCGTTGATCATTGTTGTTTTCAAATTCTCTCTCTCTCTCTCTCTCTCTCTCTCTCTCTCTCTCTGTGTTTCGAAAGGTTTATTCAAATTAAATGTTTTTTAAGAAATGGATCAACATTTCCTCCATAGGCAGTGTTGGTGTGAGTATGACTGCTGTAAAATGTGATGGTGTAAATATGCAAGATGTATGCCCCTTCCTCTTATGAAATAGAATTGTGCATAAATCTGTACTCTTGTTATTTTTCCTCTTCAATTGCTCCCTAACTAAAGGAAAGAGGAGAAAACGTTTTTTTTTTCTTTCATAAAACTGAGCAATGGCACGTAAACATTGTGGGTTCAAATATGAAAAGAGAATATAATACAACAAAGTCCATTCAACACTGAAAGGTTCTTAATAAACAATATTGATTGACAACGATACACTACACAAGGGCCGCAGGAATGCTGCACAGGACCGCAGCATTTGATATAGGCCAATTGCAAAAACAAAATCAACAACATTTACAAGGATACCAATCATAATAATACAGTTTTACAATGATTGTAGGGGTTGGTTGTTTCTGCTTGAAGGTGATAGGTTTTTAACCAATCATAATCGTGCAGTTTTACAATGATTGTAATTACTACTCCATTTAAGAAGGAATCTCAAACTTCCATACCAATAACCATAACGTCACATTAGCGTCTGGTCACTGTATTATATATTGAGACTCCAGCAGCTATGTAGAAGCAGATCCTGTCTAATGCCACTTCCAGAACAATAGAGTGCGGAACAAAAGCCTGAGTATAAGGCTAGAGCTAGCACTAGGGAACCAAAGCCTGAGAATAAGGCTACAGCTGGAACGAAAGCCTGAGCATAAGGCTACAGCTGGAACAAAAGCCTGAGCATAAATCTACAGCAAGAACTTGGGAACGAAAGCCCGAGAATAAGGCTAGAGCAAGAAATTGGGAATGAAAGCCTGAGAATAAGGCTAGAGCAAGAACTTGGGAACGAAAGCCTGAGAATAAGGCTACAGCTGGAACGAAAGCCTGAGAATAAGGCTACAGCTGGAATAAAAGCCTGAGAATAAGGCTAGAGCAAGAACTTGGGAACGAAAGCCTGAGAATAAGGCTAGAGCAGGAACTTGGGAACGAAAGCCCGAGAATAAGGCTAGAGCAAGAACTTGGGAACGAAAGCCTGAGAATAAAACTAGAGCAAGAACTTGGGAACGAAAGCCAGAGAATAAGGCTAGAGCTAGAACTTGGAATCGAAATGTTATGCCATGCCCATCGGGGACTTGCTTAATGGTTTTAAGGAGATGTTTCCCATAACATCAAAGAAATCTAATTTGTTTTGTAGATAAGGGTGATGTGCTACCCTTCCAAGACCTTGTGGTTTACTGATGCTCCCCTATAACTAAAATGTTGCACTATCTATGTTGCAGCAGCTAATGCAGAATAAAACTTCTTACTCCACTATCGCTATCATAGACTCCTCCCCATGGCTCCGGTAGATTAGAGTCACTGAAAGTAGTGTGTGTTGTTTCTTCGCAGGAATAATAATCCTGGTCACCAATGAAATTATTTAAGAACTGTGGGAAAAGAATCGTAAACTCCAGATTATCTGGAGACTGCGACTCAACACTGCATGTCAATATAGTTATTGGCATGCATAACATCTCCCAGTTCTGTGTTCCTTGGTGACAGCAGTGTGTAATCCTGTGGCCGAAATGGATGAAAGAATGCCCAGATTTTCTTTTGGCTGAAAGTAAGCCTGGATTAAGAAACATCACAAGCAAGCGTTAAGATTGGATGTACTAATTGTGATCCATACTGAGAAGTTCATATGAAAATATTAAATAAAATTGAAAGAGCATGCTCATTCTCACCTCTGAACTAACTGATTCATTGTGATCGTTGGTTGAAATTTTATAAACCTGGATTAAGAATCATAACAAGCAAGCACTAAGTTTGGATGCAATTCTTGTGCTCCATATTTAAAAAGTTCATATGAGAAAAAAAATAATTCGAAGAGCATGCTCATTCTCACCTCTGAAAAACTTTCATCAGTAGCCCCATTTTGAACACTATAAGCGGTGTTGCTAACCGGTTCGTAGTGATAATTAGTTGAAATGTTATTCCCAGTTGGAGATAGCTGCTTACTGCAGTCATCATTACAGAGACTGGGAACATTTCCTTGCTTGGTGCATAATGCTGACGGCAGTGTGGAGGAGCAGTAATTCTGTGGCTGAGATGGGGGTGGTGGCTGATGTGACTGAGGTGCGGGTGGTGGCTGATGTGGCTGAGATGCGGGTGGTGGCTGATGCGGGTGTGGTGGCTGATGTGGCTGATCAGCCCAGAACGGCTGTATTAAGAAACACAGACAAGCAAGCGTTAAGTTTTCAAGTGCTTCTTGTGCTGATACATGATAAGTCCATAAATTTACACATTTATGTACTTTTTATGCTTAGTTTTTGCAGGAGAATTTGATTTAAAAATGACTTATTACTTTATTTTCTCAATTTTCAGCTTTCCAGAGCAAGTAATTGGTTTTCAATGGAAATACGACTTTTTGGTGGAGTTTTGCACAAGACCAATTGGAGACGAAAGCTACAATCTTGAAGATGATTGTGGAATTTTTCTAGAATTTTTGGAGCAGCCAATGAGAGCAGTCTTTAAAGTTAAGTCAGCCTAAGGTGCAATCCCGTCAAAACTGTGCTGCTGTGGAAGAATGATTATTTCAAGACTTTCCTGATTTTTGCTCAAGGCGTGCAATATATGGCTGGATAGATAAGACAAAGACCTACAATTTCCATATTTTCCCCGAATTTGCTTGGAGTAAGAACGACCCCAAACGTGCATACAACAAAGTAACTTACCAGTTATCCCAGTCAAAGTAGGAAGAGGAGTCAATAATTTACCCATTTTGGATTTATGTTTCAATTAGGTTTTTCTTTATTTTTGGGCTGCTGTAAAATCCCAGCTAGGGTAGGAACAGACGTGTGGCGTTTTATTTAAGCATGAGAAACAACTCCTTTGGGGGTTACGCAAAGACTTGGAGAGATTGGAGACGTCGAAAGAGTAGCACAATTGGCTAAGTTTTATTTTTTCTTCCTTATGTTTTTGCTTATGCCGAATTCTATGATTATGTGCAACTAATTTTCTGTTGCTAGGGCATGATGAATCCCTAGTATGATAATCTAGTTTTCTTATCTTACATATTTATTGATTGCCGTTTGATGTTGGATTCTTAATCACCCTGCTTAATAACTTGGTTGATTGTCTTGATGCTTGATCACCATCTAGACTTTTAATTGAGTTAATCGGATGCAAATTAGAGTAAATACCATACTTAATTTGAGGCTTGCTTCTTGTGATTAGGATTCGTAATTCGTTTAGGATAAATATCATAGGGATTACATGCTTGTTGGAGGTTTTCACTGATTTTAACGAGTTTCTATGTATTCATATTTGACCTAAATACCATAGGCGAATTGCATGTAGGAATATACGAGTTAGCTTAAATATCATAGGTAATTCATGAGAAAGGAGAACAAAGCGGCGACATCAAATGGTTAATTAATAGGTAGTGTTGGAAATTAGATAATTATAATATTTAAATTTATGGTTGGGTGAAAAAAATACAATAGTCAGTTTTGCTCGAACAATTGCATTGTTTCAAATGCAATTGATATTATTTGTTAGCATTCAAAAGCAATTGCTTTGTTGAATGATGTTATCAAATATAGAAGCATTTATGCTATCAAAAGTTGCGTCTATTGGTGGATAACTGATGGGTTCTATATAAACCTATTACCTTCTTCTTTACAAATAAGGAGTTCTTCCCCACTCATGCTATGTTAGAGTATCAATCTTCAAGTTTCCTTCTTAAGTGTCTTGAGAGTACAAATATATAATTGGTTCACCATAGTCTTAAATTGAAGTGCTTAAATTTAGAATTATTGATTGTTGAATCTTGGAAGATATAAGAAGGGCAAACAAGTCGGGCTGGCTGTCCGAGCGAAGCTAGTCAGTATAGAAAGTATGGGTAGGAACGGTAACTTTAACATTAGCAGTTAGACGCCAAAAGAACTACGAGCACAAGGGAAATGGCGAAATCTGCCTTTAGGACATTGCAATTCTTGCAAGCCTCAATCGCTAAAGTTGTCAGTATTTCCACACATTTGTGTTTGTTGATTTACATTAATTTCATGTGAATTTGTTGTATATTTGATGGTTACAAATTTGTTGAGAATTATTATAATCTAAATTCATATTTTATATTGTTCCGCCAACAGGTAGTTGAATAAGAGGCTAGATTAGATTACTAGCAGAGAATTCATTGTCCTAGTGCTTTTATCAATTTGAATTTCTCATCTTTGTGTTTCGTGACTTTCTACTTGTTTTGTCTTTTAATTTCGTTGTTAATTAAATCATTCTTTCAAAAACCCCTTTTGTGTTTACATGAGTATGCTATGTGTTTAATTTTTTGTTTATATAATTAGAATAGTTAAAGTATTTTGTGAAGTAAATTAAGTTAGACTAATTGGAAGTTGGAACTCAATTCTCGTGGGAATGACCTTGTATTTGTCATATTATATTACGATTGACCTTGTGCACTTACGAGTATAATTTGTGTTTAGACTAATCTTTATCAACTCAATTTTTCAGGTTTTCTAAAATTCACAACAATACAGTAAGTTCATATAAACAAAAATGTTCAAAAGTTCACCTCTTTCAACAGATCATCAAAATCAGGCCACGAGAAGCCATCAGGTGAACCAACACCAAAGCCGCCAAATGATGTGGCTAATGTGGGTGTGGTGGCTGATGTGGCTGCTAGCTGCTGAGGTGGAAGAAGGGTTGAATCCGTATTTTCTCCAAGATCAGCACAGGACAGCTGGAATAAGAAACACAGACACGCAAGCGTTAAGTTTTGAAGTGCTTCTTGTGCTGATACAGCAAGTTCATATAAACAAAAATATTCAAAAGTTCACCTCTTTCAACAGATCATCAAAATCAGGCCACGAGAAGTCATCAGGTAAACCAACACCAAAGCTGCCAAATGATGTGGCTAATGTGGGTGTGGTGGCTGATGTGGCTGCTAGCTGCTGAGGTGGAAGAAAGGTTGAATCCGTATTTTCTCCAAGATCAGCACAGGACAGCTGGAATAAGAAACACAGACACGCAAGCGTTAAGTTTTGAAGTGCTTCTTGTGCTGATACAGCAAGTTCATATAAACAAAAATATTCAAAAGTTCACCTCTTTAATCGGATCATCAAAATCAGACAAGAAGATGCCATCAGGTACATCAAAGCTACCAGGTGAACCAACAAAGGTTGAAATATCATTATTGTCTGTGGAAGAAAAACCATTTGGAGACTCTGACTCGACGCATTCATTACGATTCTCAGTGCCAAGCAGAACATCTTTGTCTGCGAGATGCTCATCTGGGCCTTGAATCATACCAGTTGCAGCAGCTTGATCATCTTCAGAGTTAGAGGCGATTTCGCCACCAATAGCAAGTTCAGCTAATTCACTGCTGCAGACTGAATCATCCTTCAGCTTCTTAGAATTTGCTGACTTATTCTTCAGGCAGCAGAGAACAAACTCTTCCTGCTGATTGGGATTAGGACCCACACCCATTTTGGCAAGTTCAGTTTTGGTGAGAGAATACTCATGCATGACATACTTGGTCTTCTTGGCTTGGGGTCCACGACCTTCGCAGAAAGGCAAAATCCTCTTATTACCAATCACAGCTTGGGATTGTTCAGCCTTGATCTCACGAACCTTGCCTGTGCTTTTATAAAAACCCTCATCTGTGGTCCTGTTGCAGCGATCTCTTTTGGAGTTCTTGTAATCAGGTTTGCTGAAGAAGACCGCTGAAATGCAACGCAAGCAAAGTATTGGAAATTTGAAAACCAACCCACTTCAAGGCTTTGAAGTGCTCAACAACAGAACAGCTAAACAAGATAAATTTATGCATACAACAAAATAGTACATTAGAAATGAGAAATGAGTTGCCTTTTTCAAAAGCGTTGAAATCGAAATGCAACACAAAACAAAATTTTGAAACCAAATTGCTCAACAACAGCAGCGATCAAGATCATAACTTTATAAATACACAAATACATAGCAAAAATGGGTAGTGAAGAAAAAGTGAGAAAGATTAATAGGTTACCAGGCAGATCACGAGGCTCACGCTTGCAGGCATGATCAATTACAGGGATCGAGTCCCTGAATTCCGAGTCCTTCCCCTCTATTTGGTTCGTCAAGTAGCCAACCAGTTGCTCATCGGTGGGAGAGAATAACTTAACCCCGGGTAGGCCTTTCTTCCCTGAAACGCCTTCACCTGTTGTGCCGCCGCCTCCGCCGCCTCCGCCGCCTCCGCCGCCTCCGCCGCCTCCGCCGCCTCCGGAAGCAACATGATCAAAGCCACAGCCAGGAGAAGCCGCCGCGGCAGCGGTGCTATGATCAGAAACCGAGACCGTCGGAGTCGGAACCTGCTGCTCAGCACCAAGAAGCAGAGCCTCTAAAGCAACCCAGGTAGCACGGGCGGAGATAGAACCCTCCAGAGTAGCAACAACTAAGTGGCTGAGGGAGCCATTGATCAAAGAAAGCACAAACTGGTCCATCTGAATCCAGTGGTCATAATCGGGATGGGTCGTGTTGGTGGGTTTCCCGTCGGGGTCGAGAAGAAAGGCGGGAGGACACATGGCGGTACCGTCGACGAAAGACATCAGGCCTTTGCTTTTGAGGAGAGGAATGATCTGCGCCAACCAAAGGGGGTACTTTGTAGGATCCAATTTCACTGTGAGCGGCGGCAGTGCAGGCGCTGCCTTGTCAGCAGCAGCATCAGCAGCCATGGCCATGACAGAAAATGAAAGAAAGCCTGCAGGAGGAGGAGACACCAAGAAAAAAAAGGAGATTCTGGGCAGAGTGAGTGAGTGAGCAAGGAAGCATCAGAGTGGAAGTAACTTGTAATAATTGATCAGACAACAAGACTAATTTTGACTGGGGTTTTTTTAATTTATTTAAAACTTTATATTTTTCCAGGTCCTTGAGCTGCGCTTCCCAAACAAGCTTACCTGAGCGAGTAGAAGTGGGTCCCATTCAGTCCTTTCCCGCGTTTTTTTATATTATTATTATTGTATTTTACATTTGCTTCTGTTCTTTTCAAGGAATCTTCTTATCCACTCCCCTTGTAGTAATTTTCTTTTCTTCATTTCCTCATTGATTTTTGAGGGGAAAACAAATACAATCCTGACATTTCAAGAACATTCTAGACTCTTTATTCATAAAAATATTAATATTAGGGATGTTAAGAATCTATGTAAACTATAAAACGGGTTGAGTTTATAGTTTAGGGAAAATTTAATTCTTGGCAATCATTTTTGAAGTTGTTAGTTTCATTCTGTTTCCACTTTAGTCCAATCCATTAACTAAGTTGATTTTTCTATCTATTTTAGTGCGTACCTTCTGAAAATTTCAATTTTAATTAAAATGAGTTTTGGGTTTTTGAAGAACATTTTCTGGAGTTCATCAAACTTCAAACTTTTGTTAGGTATTGATCTTGAAATTTTGGAAACCAAATTACAAGTTTATTATGTGTATTTTGGCGATTTGTGACGCGAACCAAAAAGGTCAAAATAAGAGATGAAAGAAAGAGCACGAAAGAGGCAGCTGATGCTCCCACAAATTGGACGGGGAAAGTTGGCCTCTCTAAACACATGATTCACATAAACCTCCTCACAAAAAGGAGCACTAAACTGATATCTTGGATGAGAACTTGAATACTCCAAGGAACTGAGGCAGCTTTGTTTACACAGTCAATGATTAGCTTGGAATCCCCCTCAATGAGAACCTTCTTCCAACCCCGACGGATCGCATAGACTAGCCCATCCCAAAGGGCAAGACATTCAGCCACCGTAATTGTAGCTTCTCCAAAAGAAATATGAAATCAGAACATGTTAATATATAATAACACACAAAATTCCATTCAACACTGAAAGGTTCTTAATATACAAAATTGACAAAGACGCAGTGCACAAGGGCCGCAGGAATGCTGCACAGGACCGCAGCATTTGACATAGGCCAATTACAAAAACAAAATCAACAACATTTACAAGGATACCAATAACCATAACGTCACATTAGCGTCTGGTCACTGTATTATATATTGAGACTCCAGCAGCCATGTAGAAGCAGATCCTGTATAATGCCACTTCCAGAACAATAGAATGTGGAACGAAGGCCTGAGCCTGAGCCTGAGCCTGATCCTGAGTATAAGCCTGAGTAAAAGCCTGAGCATGCCCCATCCGGGACTTGCTTAATGGTTTCAAGGAGGTGCTTCCATTAACATCAAAAGAACCCTATGTCACCTGCTTCGAACTGTATACTTCCAGGACTTGGTTTTCAGGTGAAGAGAGCAATACAATACTCTGCAGCTTCCCTAACCTGCAAACAGAGTTACAGAAATCACATTAGTGAAAATAGCAAATAGCCTCCTCAAAACTTCAAACAAGAGCTTTTATTTACCGTGAGAAAGCCATAAAGGCTTCTCTTCACGTTTTCAACTGAAAGTCTCTCACCTTGTCTTGTGATACAGCTTTGCAGTCGGATTCTTCTCGGAGCACCTCCTACGTGTGAGGACATGAATGGATGCTGCTTGGTATTGAGTGTGCTATTATTAAGAGAGTACACTATTTGAAGAGAACTGCTTTGAGGAATATTTGTGCTTCTGTTGACAGGAGAGATTTGGATATTGAGTAAACCTTCTCTTAAAACTATGTGATTTCTGTCCTTCCCTTTTGGTTCTCTGATTTCGGTCATTTCTTTTGTCCCTTCGATCTATATTTTCGTCTCCTCGACCTCCAATATTCTTCTTGACTGTTCTGCCCTTTCTTTCTTTCGTAACTTCGATCTATATTTTCATCTCCTTGATCTCTTATAATCTTCTATGCTCTATTGTTTGAGTGCTTAATCTAAGCTGTGTTTTTGTCCGATATTCTTCTTGTTCTAATGTTCTATTGTTTGAGTGCTTAATCTAAGCTGTTCTACATCACACGTGGTCTCCAAAGTACTGCTTTTAATAAAAGAATCTAATTTGTTTGTTGATGTGCTACCCTTCCAAGACCTCTTGTGGTTTACTGATGCTCCCCTATAACTAAAATGTTGCACTATCTATGTTGCAGCAGCTAATGCAGAATAAAACTTCTACCCATCCATGGAGTAATTCAGTGTTCCTTTCACTTCTTACTCCACTATCGCTATCATAGACTCCTCCCCATGGCTCCGGTAGAGTAGAGTCACTGAAAGTAGTGTATGTTGTTTCTTAACAGGATAATAATCCGGGTCACCAATGAAATCATTCAAGAACTGTGGGAAAAGAATCGTAAACTCCAGATTATCTGGAGACTGCGACTCATCACTACATGCCAATATAGTTACTGGCATGCATAACATCTCCCAGTTCTGTGTTCATTGGTGACAGCGGGGTGTAATCCTGTGGCCAAATTGGATGAAAGATTGATCCCAGATTTTCTTCTTGCTGAAAGTAAGCCTGGATTAAGAATCATAACAAGCAATCGTTAAGATTGGATGTACTTTGTGATCCATATTGATAAGTTCATATAAAAATATTAAATAAAATTGAAAAAGCACGGTCATTCTCACCTCTGAACTAACTGATTCATTGTGATCGTTGGTTGAAGTTTTATAAACCTGAATTATAACAAGAAAGCACTAAGTTTGGATGTAATTCTTGTGCTCCATATTTAAAAAATTCATATGAGAAAAATAATTCAAAGAGCATGCTCATTCTCACCTCTGAAAACCTTTCATCAGTAGCCCCATTTTGAACACCATAAGCGGTGTTGCTAACCGGTTCATAGTGATAATTCGTTGAAATATTATTCCCAGTTGGAGATAGCTGCTTACTGCAATCATCATTATAGAGACCGGGAACATTTCTCTGCTTGGTGCATAATGCTGACGGCAGTGTGGAGGAGCAGTAATTTTGTGGCTGAGATGGGGGTGGTGGCTGATGTGACTGAGGTGCGGATGGTGGCTGATGTGGGTGAGGTGCGGGTGATGGCTGATGCGGGTGAGGTGGGTGTGGTGGCTGATCTGGCTGATCAGCACAGAACGGCTGCATTAAGAAACACAGACAAGCAAGCGCTAAGTTTTCAAGTGCTTCTTGTGATGATACATCAATTTCATATAAACAAAAATGTTCAGAAGTTCACCTCTTTAAACAGAACATCGAAATCAGATAACAAGAAGCCATCATCGAAATCAGACAACAAGAAGCCATCAGGTGAACCAACACCAAAGCCACCAAATGATGTGGCTGAGGTGGGTGTGGTGGCTGATGTGGCTGCTAGCTGCTCAGGTGAAATAAAGGTTGAATCCATATTTTCTCCAAGATCAGCACAGGACGGCTGCAATAATAAACACAGACAAGCAAGCGTTAAGTTTTGAAGTGCTTCTTGTGCTGATACAGCAAATTCATATAAACAAAAATGTTCAAAAGTTCACCTCGTTAAACAGATCATCAAAATCAGACAAGAAGAAGCCACCAGGTACGTCAAAGCTACCAGGTGAACCAAAACATACACAGGTTGAAATATCATTATTGTCTGTAGGAGAAAAACCATTTGGAGACTCTGACTCGGCGCATTCATTACGATTCTCAGTGCCAACCAGAACATCTTTGTCTGCGAGATGCTCATCTGGGCCTTGAATCATATCAGTTGCAGCAGCTTGATCATCTTCAGAGTTATAGGAGATTTCACTACCAATAGCAGGTTCAGCTAATTCATCGCCGCAGATTGAATCATCTTTCAGCTTCTCAGATTTTGCTGACTTATTCGTCAGGTGGCAGAGAAATAACTCCCTCTGCTGATTGTTTTGAGCACCCAGTTGGGCCAGTTTAGTCTTGGTGAGAGAATACTCATGCATGACATGCTTGGTCTTCTTGGCTTTGGGCAAACGACCTTCGTAGTAAGACAAAATCCTCTTATTACCAATCACAGCTTGGGATTGTTCAGCCTTGATCTCACGAACCTTGCCTGTGCTTTTATAAAAGCCCTCATCTGTTGTCCTACTGCGGCGATTGCTGTTGGTGTTCATGTAATTAGGTTTGCTGAAGAAGTACTCTGACATGCAAAATATAGAAAATATGAAACCAACGCACTTCAAGTCTTTCAAGTACTCAACAACACAACAGCTAAACAAGATCATAAATGTATGCATACAACAAAATAGCACATTAGAAATAAGAAAAGGGTTGGCTTTTCCAAGAGCATTGAAATCGAAATGCAGAACAAAACAAAATTTTGAAACCAAACTGCTCAACAACAGCAGCGATCAAGATCATAACTTTATAAATAAACAAAAACACATAGCAAAACTGGGTAGTGAAGAAAAAGTGTGAAAGATTAATAGGTTACCAGGCAGATCACTAGGCTTGTGGTTGCAGACATCGATTACAGGGATCCTGTCCCTGAATTTTGCGTCCTTGCCCTCTATCGTCTTCTTCAAGTAGAAGCCAACCAGTTCCTCTTCGGTGGGAGAGAACTTATACCCGGGCAGGTCCATCTGCTTTGAATCTCCTTCACCTGTTGTGCTGCTGCTGCTCATCTCTCCTCCTCCTGAGCCACACCCACCAGAACCTACCATGGCAGCGGTGCCATGATCAGAAACCGGGACCGGAGTCGAAAGCAGAGCCGCCAAAGCAAGCCAGGTAGCACGGGCGGAGATAGAACTAGCCACAGTAGCAAGGACAGGGTGGCTGAGGGAGCCATTGATCCAAGAAAGCACCAACTGGTCCATCTGAATCCAGTCTTCATAAGCTGGATTGATCGCGTTACTGGGTTTTCCGTCGGGGCCGAGAAGAAACGCAGGCGGACAAATGCTGGTGCCGTCGACGAAAGAGATCAGGCGGCGGCTCCTGAGCAGAGGAACGATCTGCGCCAGCCAAATGGGGTAATTGGTAGGATCCAATTTCACATTGAGGACAGAAGGCAGAGCAAGAGCTGGGTCATCAGCAGCAGCGGCAGAGCTTGAAGAAGATCCAGTGGTGGCAGCCATGGCAGAAATGGAAGAAAGCTCTGCGAGAGCCCCAGAAAGAAGGAGACTAAAGTGAGAAATCTAAGGCATCAGAGTGAGTTGTAATTATAGGCCACCAATTGTAATTTGATCAAAAAATCAAAAAGACTAATTTTGAGCTGAGCGTCTCAAACAAGTTCATATGAGTGAGTGACGTGGCATGGCTTGCGACATACCAGTGGGTCCCACCCAGTACTTTCCCTCCTTTTTTAATTGTATTTTGTATTTGTTTATGTCCTGTTGAAGGAATATAATGGACCTGCTCTCGGAAGTTCAGAGAGATTAGTAATTTTCTTTCCTTCTCATTTGATTTCGAGGGGAACATTCTAGACTTCTGATGCATGGATCAGATCAAAGGCTTTACTCACCCTAAACCCTGAACCCTAGTTATTTGCATTTATCGTTAATTCATTAATTAAGTTGAATTTTCTTTCTATTTTTTATGGGTACTTTTTTATTTGAAAATTTCAGTTATGTTATATTTTTTTTCCGCTTAAAATAAGTGTCGGTTTTTTGAAGAATATTTTTTGGAGTTCTAAATTGATTTTTTGGTTTTCGACCGAAATTGTCCCCCAATTAGTGCTCTAGTATCATTTTGGTTCACCAATTAAAATTTTCATTTCAATATTTCTTCTACTCTTCGTTTGGTATCAAAACAGTCATATCGTCAAAGTTTATCAAATATTCCGTTAAATGGAGGGGTAAAAAAAAGTAAAATATTATTTTTAAAAATTAAAAACTGAAATGTCAATCATCTAAACCCAAAAAAATAAAATAAAATAAAATAAAATAAAAATCTGACTTTCCCTTCCTCAGCAAGCAATCAGTCCATGGCTTCCACAAAAAAATTAACTCAAACCCATTACAGTCTTTTACCTATTCACTCCCACCCAAATCAAACCCATGATCTCATCTCCCTACCACCATCTCTTGCTGTTACTGCGATTTCAAGTTCTGAGCTTTCAACCAACCCCTCTTCCATTTCGGCAGAACCGATTCCCAAATTCTCATAGCATTATTATTGCGAAGCAAAGCCTGAGTATCAAGGCTAGAGCTAGAACGGAAGCCTGGGTATCAAGGCTAGAGCTAGAACGGAAGCCTGGGTATCAAGGCTAGAGCTAGTACGGAAGCCTGAGTATTAAGGCTAGAGCTAGAACGGAAGCCTGAGTATTAAGGCTAGAGCTAGAACGGAAGCCTGGGTGTCAAGGCTAGAGCTAGTATGGAAGCCTGATTATTAAGGCTAGAGATAGAACGGAAGCCTGGGTGTCAAGGCTAGAGCTAGTATGGAAGCCTGAGTATTAAGGCTAGAGATAGAACGGAAGCCTGGGTGTCAAGGCTAGAGCTAGTATGGAAGCCTGAGTATTAAGGCTAGAGATAGAACGGAAGCCTGGGTGTCAAGGCTAGAGCTAGAACTTGTTACCAAAATATCGGGGACTTGATTAATGGTTTCAAGGAGATGCTTCCAAGAACATGAAAGAACCCTATTGTTGCCTGTTTCAAACCGTATGCTTCCAGGACTTGGTTTGCAGATGAAGAGCAAAACAATACTCTGCAGCATCCCTAACCTGCAAACAGAGTTACAGAAATCACATTAGTGAAAAATAGCAAGTAGCCTCCTCAAAACTTCAATACAAGAGCTTTTATTTACTGTGAGATAGTCATAAAGGCTTCTCTTCATGTTTCAGGTCAAATTCACTCACCCTGTCCTGTGATACAGCTTTGCAGTCGGATTCTTCTCGGAGCGCCTCCCGCGTGTGAAGACATGAATGGATGCTGGTTGATATTGAGGTATGTGTGTCCTATGATTAAGAGAGTATACTATTTGAATACAATTGGGAGAGACGCGGTCTCCACACTACTACTTCTAAGAAAAGACTTTTTTTTTATTTTTTTATTTATTCAGACTCGTCAGAGAAGAGTAGAGTTCCAGATGGCATCTCAAACATTAGCACTTGCCGGTGGTTCTCATGTTCACTTAAAAAGCTCGAAGTTTCCAATATTTAGGAATGCTGAGCAATGGCCGAAAGAACAAGAACATACTTAACCTGTGTCGTTTGTCCTGTCCGACATAAATATCTACAACTATCAACAAGTTTCCAAATCCTCCAGTAGATAAGGGTGATGTTCTACGCTTCCAAGACCGCTTGTGGTTTACAAGGCCCCTATCAATGTTCTCCTATAACTTAAATGTTGCGGTTCACTATCTATGTTGCATTACTAATGCAGAAAAAACCTACTACCCATCCATGGAGTAATTCAGTGTTCTTCTCACTTCTTACTCCACTATAGCTATCATACACTCCTCCCAATGACTCTAGTAGAGTAGAGAAACTGAAGGTATAGTGCATGTTGTTTCTACACAGGATAATAATCTTGGTCACCAATGAAATTATTCAAGAACTTTGGGGGAAAATGAATCGTAAACTCCAGATTATCTGAAGAATGCGACTCATCATTGCATTGCATGCCAATAGGGAAGAGTTATTGGCATACACAACATCTCCCAGTAGTCCTGTGTGCACTGGTGATCTCAGAGGAATATCCCGTAGGCTAGATGGATGAAAGGGTGATGTCAGATTTTGTTCTGGCTGAAAGGAAACCTGCATTAAAAATCATAACAAGCAAGCATTAAGGTTTGATAAGCTTCTTGTGCTGATACAGAAAGTTCATATTGACAAAAAAAATATGTTCAAAAGGCAAGTTTATTATCACCTCATGAAACGAATCATTGACAGCTAGATTATCAGAACCAGACGAGAAGCAGCCACCAGGTAAACCAACATCAAGGGTTGAAATATCATTATTGTCTATAAGACAAGAACCATTTGCAGACTCTGACTCGGCGCCTTCATTATGTTTCTCACTGCCAAGCAGAACATCTTTGTCTGCGATATGCTCTTGGGGCTCTAGAATCATATTAGCAGCAGCAGCAGCTTGATCATCTTTATAATTGGAGGCGATACCAGGTTCAGCTAATTTATCGCAGATTGAATCATACTTCCGCTTCTTATAATTCACTGACTTAGTTGTTAGGTGGTTTAGAACAAACTCCCTCTGCTGATTGGGATTAGGACCCAGTTGGGCCTGTTCGGTTTTGGGGAGAGAAAACTCATGCATGACATACTTGGTTATCTTGCCTTTGGGCGCGCACGACCTTCCAAGAAAGGCAAAATCCTCTTATTACCAATCACAGCTTGGGATAGTTCAGCCTTGACCTCACGAACCTGGCCTGTGCTTTTATAAAAGCCCTCATCTGTTGTCCTACTGCAGCGATTGCTGTTGGTGTTCATGTAATTAGGTTTGCTGAAGAAGTACTCTGAAATGCAAAATATAGAAAATATGAAACCAGCGCACTTCAAGTCTTTCAAGTACTCAACAACACAACAGCTAAACAAGATCATAAATGTATTTGTTTGTGCAAATAATCTCACGGGAGAATATTCGCCCAAGATTCCTTCGTCTTCTCCGCCTCTCTTTCTCCCTGCAAAATAGATCGGAGTAAAAGGACCACACCCGGGGGGTGTTGGCCAAAGGCCCTCCGATGCCTAAGTTAGGTAGGGTATTTCAAGGAAAACCGGGTGGCCGGAGCCGTGTGTGGTGGCCGGAGCCTTGTGTGAGAGAGAGAAAGAGAGGAGGTGGCTAGGGTTTTTGAGAAATAATTTATGCAGAGTTTCAGTAAGAATTTAGACGTACCTCATCCTTGTGTGTAACCAGGTATTTATAGTGGCCTTTGGAGAGGTAGGTGGGGTTGGTGTAGTTGGTGTGGTTGGTGGGGTTGGTGCATTTAGGGATTATGGATGAACCGAATCCCTAATTAAATTGGGGATCAAGTAACCCCCAATTTGATTAGGTAATTCCCAATTAGGTTAGGTAACTCCTAATTAGGTCAAATAATTCCCAAATTGATTGGCCTAATTAATTGACCTAGGGTTTTGGTTTAATTAGGTTCCCACAAATGCCCCCCAGCTTCTGCATGGCGCGTGGTGGCATGTAGGAGATGTAAATTATCCTTTGGGCTGTCCAGCTGTAACTGGGCTTCCTTCCCGGACTTGGGCTCCCGAGTTGAGGAGGCTTTTTACTCGGGCTGTCCAGCTGTAACTGGGCTGGAGGTGCGCGATCTGCTGCTGGAGCAGGTGGCAGTTTAGGTCATCTTTTTTGTGGATGATCCAAATTGCTTCAATTCCTTCTTATTTTTGTGCCACGAACTAGGATCAGTATGAGTCAAGGCGATCATGTGCGGAGCACGAACGTGCTGAAAGTCAGCGGCAGATAGGAAGAGGAGGTTGGCGACGATCCGCTCGTTCCTCTCACCTACTGCGATGGTAAGTTGCATCCCTCTAATCTGCTACTGTTGCCATGGAATTCTTTGCTGTGTCTGACTAACTTTTGTCTCATGCTTGCAGATGATGCCATCCGAAAGAAGCTCGTTCTCGACCCGGATATGACGAAGGTTCGACAAGCTTTGAGCATCCCCGCCAAGTTTCGTGAATGGCGCTGGCTGCTGAGCGAACATCGGAAGGAAGTCGATGGCCTGCCCCCTGCTGAAGATATTGAAAGGTGGAAGTCGCGCTGCTCGGAGCTAAGTGTCTTGCCAGTTATGCGGGAGGAGTCATCGACTGAGTCCCCCGATGGTGGGAAAGCGTGCAATAGCGCTACTCGAGATGAAGTTGCAGTTTCACGATCAGTGGATACGTCTCCACAGCGAAGGCAGCCGAGATCTTCTCTTGCCACGAACAAATCTTCTACAAGGGAGGTCTTGCCTGCTCAGAAGGCCCATATGGGAGTTGCTCCTGCCTCGTCTGCATGGATCAAACGCTTCGTCAGCGCGAACAGCAAGAAGGCCAACAACATGCAGGAGGTTCGGGAAGTTCTGCTCAAGTCTTTGCCCGTACTGCCTAAGACCCGTGATCTGCCATGCAAGGAAGCCGCTGGGAAGCAAGGATTGGGTCGTCCGTGCCGATCTGGGAACCAAGCTGAGATGACTGTACCTCGGTCTAGCAACCACGACTCATCTGCAGGGCCACGAACAGTCAAGCGCAGGGCTGACTCAATGTTGCAAGTTGCAGCCAAAAGAGCTAAAGAGTCGTCTGCTCGAGCGAAGAGTCCTTCAATTGCACGAACTGCCGGTCCGAGAGCTGGTGATAGCTCTGCTGGGGGCGAGCCAGTGTCTGATCTGCTGAAAACGGGCTTTCTGTCAAGTCCATCTGCTTGCGCTAAACTAGCTGATCACGTGTATCGAGCTGGTGACCTTTGTGCTTTCTCGAGCCTTCCCTTGGATAAGCAAGAAGAAGCTGCCATGTATCACCTTCAAAAGGGAATGGTTTTTGCTGTTGGGGCCATGCGGAACTCGCGTAATGTTGCCCCCTTTTCTGCCCTGCTCGACGAACTGGTGAAGAAGAATTCCGACTTGACTGACAAGCTCTCGAACGAGCGGATTCGCCATGATGCGAGGATTTCCGAGATGAAGGAGAGTATGTCCGTGCTCAAGAGTTCAGTTGGCCAAAAGGATGGTGAACTCAAGTCTCTTATGGCTACCCTGCTCGAACGCAAGGAAGCCTTCTTCTGCCTCGAACGTAAGCATGCTGCTTTGGCCCAGGATCATGACAAACTGCTGGTCAAGTTTGACACCCATGTGGAAGCCACGGAGGCATCCAAGCACGAGATGGCTGCTAATGCGTACAAGCTGGGGTACCTGGACTGCCTGAATGGTGCTTCTCCTTGCTGCCCCCTCGAAGATGATGACGGTGAGCAGTCTGGTCTTGACCTGCCCCCCGCTCAGAGTGGGCAGGTGGATGCTATGGATGCAGAAACAGTTGAAGAGCAGATAGTAGATGAAGCTGCAATTGAGGAAGACAAACGCCAAGGTGGGTCAGTTGATGAGGCTAAAGCGGATGCGAAGGAGCAAGCAGCTGAGGCGGTTGAGCAAGTTGTGCTGGCTGGGCAGAATGAGGCTATTGCCAGTGCAGTTGAGGATGTGACCGGCTAAGGGTCACCTGCTGAAGTTCTCTAGTAGTTGTAGTTCATTTTTGCTATTTTTGAACTTTGTTATTTTCTTTCAATAAGTGGTCTTTTGTTTGACCATCTTACTTCTTGTTGAACTTGGCTGATTGGCCGCCTTGTTATGGAATTTTCAGTTGTCTTTCGAACTTCAATTCTCATTGTATCTTGTAAGTGTGTGTCCGGAGACATAGCACTTGGAAGACATATCGCTTGAAAAAGACTCCATTGAGTTTGTGCTCCGGGGAGCAGCTTGTCTGCAATGGAGCTAAGGCTCGTTACCTGTGTGCGTATGTCGGAGACATAGCGCTTGAAAAAGACTCCATTGAGTTTGTGCTCCGGGGAGCAGCTTGTCTGCAATGGAGGTAAGGCTCGTCGCCTGTGTGCGTATGTCGGGGACATAGCGCTTGAAAAAGACTCCATTGAGTTTGTGCTCCGGGGAGCAGCTTGTCTGCAATAGAGGTAAGGCTCGTCGCCTGTGTGCGTATGTCGGGGACATAGCGCATGAAAAAGACTCCATTGAGTTTGTGCTCCGGGGAGCAGCTTGTCTGCAATGGAGGTAAGGCTCGTCGCCTGTGTGCGTATGTCAGGGACATAGCGCTTGAAAAAGACTCCATCGAGTTTGTGCTCCGGGGAGCAGCTTGTCTGCAATGGAGGTAAGGCTCGTCGCCTGTGTGCGTATGTCGGGGACATAGCGCTTGAAAAAGACTCCATTGAGTTTATGCTCCGGGGAGCAGCTTGTCTGCAATGGAGGTAAGGTTTGTTGCCTGCGTGCGTATGTCAGGGACATAGCGCTTGAAAAAGACTCCATTGAGTTTGTGCTCCGGGGAGCAGCTTGTCTGCAATAGAGGTAAGGCTTGTCGCCTGTGTGCGTATGTCGGGGACATAGCACTTGAAAAAGACTCCATTGAGTTTGTGCTCCGGGGAGCAGCTTGTCTACAATGGAGGTAAGGCTTGTCGCCTTTCATGTAATATCTTGCAGCCTTCTGCTTGATTTTCCTGGCCTCGGACTTGTCATCGGGCAAGTTTTCATTCACTAGGTAGTCAATGATGGGTCTTGCCAGCTAGGATCCTCGTCGATCTGCATTAGGTTCGGTTGTTCTGCCTTTTCTATGCTAGGCTGGTCAAGGTGCTCAACTGGGATGGAGCGTTTGAACTGGATATCCAGTGCTGATCCTAAGCTTGCCAGCGCATCAGCGTGCGCGTTCTCCGCTCGGGGCACCTGCAGGATGGTGAAGGTGGGAAACACCTTCAACAGCTCTTGAACTTTGTCAAGGTACAAGATCATCCTTGGGTGTTTTGCCATGTACTCTCCTGAGGCTTGACTTGTAATCAGCTGGGAATCCGAGTAGATGGCCAGCTTCTTGATTGATAGCTCCTTTGCCAAGCGCAAGCCAGCGAGCAATGCTTCGTACTCTGCCTCGTTATTTGAAGCCGGGAAGCCAAGTGTGATAGCTTGCTCTAACAGGGTTCCATCAGGGGTGACAATGACGACGCCTGCTCCAGCTCCTTTTTGGTTTGACGCTCCATCTACGCGTAGCTACCACATGTCTCTGGGTTGGTCAGGTTCCGCGGAGGTCTTGTTTGCTCTCGAACTTTCCTTCTTTTTGCTGACCAGCTTCTCTTCTTCGGCTGATGGTGTGAACTCTGCCACAAAGTCTGCTAAGGCTTGGGCTTTTATCGCAGTCTTTGGCCGATAGAGGAGGTCGTATTGGCTTAGCTCTATTGCCCACTTCATGAGCCGCTGAGAAGCATCAGGGCTGTGGATGATTGATCTCAAAGGAAAGTCAGTCATAACGATGACTCGGTGAGCTTGGTAATAAGGTCGCAGCTTTCTCGCAGAAACGACAAGGGCCAAAATGAGCTTCTCCAATTTTGGGTAGCGAGTCTCTGCATCGAGGAGAGCTTTTGACGTATAGAATATCGGATGTTGGGCCCCAAGTTCTTCTCTGATGAGAGCTGAGCTGACGGCCGAGTTGGACACTGCCAGGTACACGAACAAGTCTTCACCAGGAACTGGCTTCGAGAGGAATCGGTTAAGGGCTGCTGCTCTGCCCGTCAGACTTTGTATTTCCTTCACTGTGGAAGGTGACTTCATCTCGAGAACAGCTTTAATTTGGCGTGGATGTGCCTCTATACCTCGTTGTGTGACTAAGTACCCCAAGAATCGACCGGATGATACACCGAACGTGCATTTACTTGGATTCAGCTTCATGCGGTATTGGCGGAGCAGGCTGAATGCCTCGGCGAGGTTTTTGAGGTGGTCTCCACGCTTGGGGGCTTAGACCAGCATATCATCCACGTAGACTTCCATGGTTTTACCGATCTGCTCCTTGAAAATCTTATTCACGAGCCTTTGATAGGTTGCTCTAGCGTTCTTCAACCCAAAGGGCATGACCTTGTAGCAGTAGGTCCCTCTCTCGATGATGAAAGAAGTCTTCGCCTTGTCATCGTCGTACATCATAATTTGATTATAGCCGGAGTAGGCATCCATGAAGCTGAGCAGCTGGTTGCCGGAAGTTGAATCCACGAGCTGGTCGATCCTCGGCAATGGGAAGTTGTCTTTAGGGCATGCTTTGTTGAGGTCGGTATAATCGACGCACACTCTCCATTTGCCCTTTTCTTGTTTTGCCACCAAAACGACGTTGGCCAGCCATTCTGAGTATGAGACTTCTTCAATAAATCCGGCTGCTAGAAGCTTGTCGATCTCGGCTTCAATGATCGCGACTCGCTCGGGAGCGAAGTTACGTCTCTTCTGCACCACGGGCTTGCTGGCAGGGTTGACATGGAGGCGGTGGCAGATGATGTTTGGGTCGATGCAGGGCATGTCAGATGGTGACCACGCGAACATGTCTTTGTTGTTTTGGAGGAAGGTGGTAAGCTCCACCTTCTCGTCTGGGCTTAGGCGCGAGCCGATCCGCGCTTTCTTGTCTGGCTGGTTAGGATCGAGGGGTACTAACTCAACGTCTTCCTCAGGCTTCCAACCTTCTTCAAGGGAGCCTTCCAGGCGGATTCCCTCCTCTCGATCCTTCTTGTTTGGATTCTGGCGCGAGCCGATCTGCGCTTCTTTGTCTGGCTGGCCAAGATCAGGGGGTACTAACTCAACGTCATCCTCAGACTTCCAACCCTTTTCAGGGGAGTCTTCCGGGCGGATTCCCTCGCCTTGATCCTGGCTCATTAATTGCTATTGTGAGGTAACAGCTCCCTTCTCGTTCGAGCTTGCTTGTCTGCTGGGAGCGCTTCGTGCCTCGTTGGCAGCTTGCATTACTGGTGTGAACTGCATCTGCTTGCTCTTCTTGAGTCCGTGAGCTGTGCATCTTCTTGCCATGGCTTGGTCACTATTGATCTGCCCGATTCCGCCTCCAGGGATGGGGTAGCGAATCTTCTAGTGTAGAGCAGATGTGATAGCCTCGATCTTGCTGATCCACGGTCGGCCCAGGATTCCGTTGTACGGGGAGATCTCGTCGATGACCATGAAGGTTTGTGAGCAGACTACTGGAGGCGAGTGGACGTCTAGGTCAATCTGTCCAACAGTGATTGATGTGGCCCCATTGAAGCCAGTCAGCGACCTTGCAAGTTTGCTTATCTTGGGCTCCAATCCCATCTGTTGGATGACAGATAGTTGCAGGATGTTGGCTGCGCTGACCTCATCCACATGAACTTGCTCGATCACAGCTTGTTCAATCTGAATGCAGATGACTAGGGCGTCATTATGCGGCAGGTCAAGCCCGATCAAGTCTTTCTTCTGGAAACCAATGATGGGTGTATCCACGATAACTGGTACTCCCGTTGTGACTTGGGAGACATAAGTCGCCTGCGCGATCTTCCTCTTGCGCTCCTTGGTGGTCAGCCCGGACTCCTGAGAGTCAGCTAGAATGGTGTTGATTCGAATGACCTTTTGGGGAGGTTCCTTGGCAGCCGCATCACAATCCTCGATCTGTTTGATGGCCTTCTTTGCGACGAAATCTGTGCAATGACCTTCTCTGACCAACTCCTCCAGATGCCTTTTCCAGGCATTGCAATTGTTGGTGTAATGACCGTGCTCCCCGTGGAATGCGCAGTATTTACTGGTGTCCTTCTTAGAGGGGTCTCCTTTCATGGGTGGCGGTCTCCTCACCCACGGCTTGTCCTTCACTTGAGCCAGGATCTGATGAATTGGGATAGCGAACTCAGTGAAGGTCCCAATTTCTGAGCTTCCCTTTCGGGGTCGCGATCTGCGCTTATCTCGGGCTTTTTGCTCGAACTGGTTGCTCTTTTGGCTTGCCTGCTTCGTCGGGTGATCAACTTGCTTGCTAGCTTTCTTTGCGGCGATTCGATCATCGTCCCAAAGTGCGTAGCGTTCTGCCGTCGCGAACACTTCTGCCAAGGTTTGACTTGGTGTTATGGCCAGTTCCCGGTATAGCTCGTGCTCGGTTGGCAAGCCCTTCTTGAAGGATGAGGATGCAACTTGGTCATTGCATCCTATGATGTTAGCCTTTTCAGCCTTAAACCGTCTCAGGTAGTGTCGTAGAGACTCGTCTGGCTTCTTGCGCAGGTTGAACAGATGGTCCGCATGCTTTCTGACCGTCTTGTAAGAGGTGTACTCCTTTGTGAAGATGAAGGCCAACTCCTTGAAGTTTCCTATCGACGCGGACGGTAGAGTGTGGAACCAGTCTTGAGCTGCTCCTCGCAGGGTCATCGCGAACACTTTGCACATCAGGGCATCATCTGCCTTGTACAGGATCATGGCGCTCTTGAAGTGCCTCAAATGGCTCTCAGGGTCAGAGTCCCCCTTGAATGGAGTGATGGATGGCGTTGTGAACCGCTTCGGTGGAGGAGCTCGTTCCACTTTGTCGGTAAAGGGCGAGCAGTCAACTCGATCAATTTCCTTATGCAGGGCCTCCTCCGCGCTTCCTTTAAGTTGGAGAACTTGGAGTCGGTCATTTACTAGCTTCTCGACGTCCTCTGCTCGCAGGACTGGAGTCTCGGGCCGGCGTCTTCGGTGCCTCGAGCGCGACCGGCTAACTTCTTCCTCGGTTCCCAAGGGTCGATCCCCTTGGGTGTTCTGCCCTTGGGGCAGATTAGAAGATTGAGCTTGTGAGGATTCCTCTACATCTTGTCGCCACGTGTTGGTCCTCGAGCAGGTTGGTGGGCGTCGATCATCATCTTCTACCCGCAAGGAGGGTCGCTCAGGTCGACGTCTTTGGTGTCTCGAGCGTGACTGGCTAACTCCTTCCTCGGTTCCCAAGGGTCGATCCCCTTAGGTGCCCTGCCCGTGGGGCAGATTAGGAGATTGGGCTTGGAATGATCCCTCTACAGCTTGCCGTCGCGTGTTGGCCCTCGAGCGGGTTGGTGGGCGTCAGTCGTTGCGTTCGTCACGCGACTGCTCACGAACTCGAGCTCCTTGTGGGCCCAAGCGGGCGTGGACATTGGATTGTGGGCCTAAGCGGGCGTGGACATTAGTCTGTGGGCCTAGCCTCTCGAGCACATTGGTCCTTGGTTCTAGCCCCGAACGGCTCAGAGTACGACTCGCGGCTGTCTGCGTCTCATCTACTCGATCTCGATCTCGATCTCTCCTCTGCCGGTTTGCCCTTGTCTGACCAGCTTGGGACCTCTCGACCTGCTCGCCGACATGCTGGTGTGCCCTCATCTCCTCGTCACGGGGTCCAAGGTTAGGGCCTTGATTCAAGTTGATCTGCCTGAGTAGCTGGCCAATCAGGTTGTTCTGATCATCGACCTTCTGTGTGAGTTGATCGACCCGTGAGTTAAGGTCCACCTGACTGCGCGGGTCAAGTAGAGCGTTGTGCATCGGGCCTAACGGCATATGGGCTAGGGCTCCATTAGATGCGTACACAGGTGCATATGTCAAGTGTGATTGCAGAGGAGGGAGAGAATGGATCTGCTCCAAGACTGGGACGACGTCGGAGTAGCCATGGGGCTGAGCAGCAAATCCGGTAGTTGAGTGGTGTGGCTGCTGCTGTGCTCCGACGGCAGGACAGCGAGGCAGAGCAGCTCCGGTAATCGGCGCTGGCAACTGCAAGGCTGTGGAGGTCCCAGGGTCATGTGGTGGCTGTTCTGCAATTCCAGCAGCTAAAGGCGGCTGCAAAGCACTAGAGGACGACTGCAAGGTGTTGGCAGCCACGATTCCGTGCGGTTGCATTGAGGTTTCCACCACGAAACCATGAGATGGGCCCATCGTGGTGGCGTTACTCTTCGTACGTCTTGTATCAACCATGGTTGTTTGAAAAAATGTGTGAAAGATGGATTTGGAGCACGCTTTGAATATATCTCGTGCTCTCAATGAAAGCACCAATTTGTTTGTGCAAATAATCTCACGGGAGAATATTCGCCCAAGATTCCTTCGTCTTCTCCGCCTCTCTTTCTCCCTGCAAAATAGATCGGAGTAAAAGGACCACACCCGGGGGGTGTTGGCCAAAGGCCCTCCGATGCCTAAGTTAGGTAGGGTATTTCAAGGAAAACCGGGTGGCCGGAGCCGTGTGTGGTGGCCGGAGCCTTGTGTGAGAGAGAGAAAGAGAGGAGGTGGCTAGGGTTTTTGAGAAATAATTTATGCAGAGTTTCAGTAAGAATTTAGACGTACCTCATCCTTGTGTGTAACTAGGTATTTATAGTGGCCTTTGGAGAGGTAGGTGGGGTTGGTGTAGTTGGTGTGGTTGGTGGGGTTGGTGCATTTAGGGATTATTGATGAACCGAATCCCTAATTAAATTGGGGATCAAGTAACCCCCAATTTGATTAGGTAATTCCCAATTAGGTTAGGTAACTCCTAATTAGGTCAAATAATTCCCAAATTGATTGGCCTAATTAATTGACCTAGGGTTTTGGTTTAATTAGGTTCCTACAGTATTCATACAACAAAATCGCACATTAGAAATAAGAAAAGGGTTGGCTTTTCCAAGAGCATTGAAATCGAAATGCAGAACAAAACAAAATTCGGAAACCAAGCTACTCATACAACAACGACAACATAACTGATGAACATCAAGATCATAAATTTATGCATACAACAAAACAGTACATTAGAAATGAGAAAAGGGTTGGCTTTTTCAATAGCATTGAAATCTAATTGCAGCACAAAACAAAACTTGGAAACCAAGCTACTCAATAACAACAACAGAAATCATGATCAAGTTCAAGATCATAAATTATAGAAACAAAAACAGAGTAACATTCGAAATGATTAACGGGTTACCAGGCAGATCACGAGGCTCGCGCTCGCACACGTTGATTCAGGGATGATGTCGCTGAATTCAGAGTCCTCGCCCGCTATCTTCTTCTTCAAGTAGAAGGAAAGCAGTTCCTCTTCGGTGGGAGAGAACCTAAATCCGGGTAGTAGGCCCATCGGCACTGAAACCCCTCCATCTGTTGTGCCGCCGCTGCTGCTCATCCCTCCTCCTTCTCCTTATCCTCCTAGTGAACTAAAAGATTTATATCAATCAATGTTTTTTGGCTCAGCGAGCAAGCAGCACCAGAGTGAAGCTGTATTTATAGGCAACCAATTGAGCTTCTCATGCAAGTTCACCTGAGTGAGTGACGTCGCATGGTTTGCGTCATACCAGTGGGTCCCATCCAGTACTTTCCCTCCTTTTTTTTTTTTTTTTTTGGTGAAGTTTCCCTCCTTTTTTTTAATTGTATTTTGTATATGTTTATGTCCTGTTGAAGGAAAATAATGGACCTGCTCAGAGAGATTAGTAATTTTCTTTCCTTCTCATTTGATTTTGAGGGATTTGATTTTGAGGGGAACATTCTACACTTATGATGCATGGATCAGATCAAAGGCTTTACTCACCCAAGAAGTTGAGTAAGCACTTTTGGGCTCTTGATCAAAGCTTTATCCATAAAGAAGTATTATTTGGGATGTTAAGAATCTATTTAAATTATAAAACAGGTTCAGATTTCAAATTGGCAATCATTTTTGTAGTTCTTACAAGTTTTTACTCTTGTCTTGTCTATTTAGTTATTTGCATTTGTCGTTAATCCATTAATTAAGTTGAATTTTATTTCTATTTTTTATGCGTACTTTCTTATTTAAAAATTTCAGTTTTGTTATAATGCATTTTTTGGTGTTCTAAATTTATTTTTAGGTTTTTGACCGAAATTGTCTCTCAACTAATGCTCCAGTATATTTTTTTTTTCCACTAACTAAATTTTTCATTTCAATAATCCTTCAACTCTTCATTTACTTTCCCTTCCTCGGCAAGCAAGCACAGTGACTTCCATGGCTTCCACAAAAAATGTAACTCAAACCCATCACAATCTTTTACCCATTCACTCCCACTCAAATCAAACCCATAATTGCCTCCTCGTCTCTCTACCACCATCTCTTGCTACTATTGCGATTTCAAGTTTTGGGCTTTCAACCAACCTCTCTTCCATTTCGGCAGAACCGATTCCCAAATTCTCAGAGCATGATTATTGTGAAGCAAAACGCAGGCTTGATAGCAGTGATTTTATTTGTTTTATTTATTGGAATTTATATTTGTTTCTGTTCTTTTCCCATCATTCTTTCTTAAAACTGAACAATGACATATTAAACATTGAGGGGTTGAAACATGAAAAAGAGAAATATAATACACAAAATTACATTCAACACTGAAAGGTTCTAAATACACAATATTAACACTGATGATACAGTACACAAAGGGACCGCAGCAGTTGATACAGGCCAATTACAAAAACAAACTTTACAAGAATACAATTTTTGATTGTAGGATTTGGGTGTTTCAACCTGAAGGTGATAGATAGGTTTTAAGCCTATCATAATCATACAGTTTTACACTGATTGTAACTACTACTCCATTAAGGATGGAACCTCAAAACTTCCATACGATTAACCACGACGTCAGATTAGCGTCTGGTTATTGTATTGTATATTGAGACTCCAGCAGCCATGTAGCAGCAGATCATGTATGATGTCACTTCAAGAATAATAGACGGAACGAAAGCCCGAGTACAAGGGTGGAGCTAGAAACTTGGGAACAAAAGCCTGAGAATTAAAGCTAGAGCTAGAACAAATGCCTGAGTATTAAGGCTAGAGCTAGAATGAAAGCCTGAGTATTAAGGCTAGAGCTAGAACGGAAGCCTGGGTATCAAGGCTAGAGCTAGAACGGAAGCCTGGGTATCAAGGCTAGAGCTAGTACGGAAGCCTGAGTATTAAGGCTAGAGCTAGAACGGAAGCCTGGGTATCAAGGCTAGAGCTAGAACTTGTTACCAAAATATCGGGGACTTGATTAATGGTTTCGGTTTATCAAGGCTAGAGCTAGAACGGAAGCCTGGGTATCAAGGCTAGAGCTAGAACTTGTTACCAAAATATCGGGGACTTGATTAATGGTTTCAAGGAGATGCTTCCAAGAACATGAAAGAACCCTATTGTTGCCTGCTTCAAACCGTATGCTTCCAGGACTTGGTTTGCAGATGAAGAGCAAAACAATACTCTGCAGCATCCATAACCTGCAAACAGAGTTACAGAAATCACATTAGTGAAAAATAGCAAATAGCCTCCTCAAAACTTCAATACAAGAGCTTTTATTTACTGTGAGAAAGTCATAAAGGTTTCTCTTCATGTTTCTGGTTAAATTCACTCACCTTGTCCTGTGATACAGCTTTGCAGTCGGATTCTTCTCGGAGCACCTCCCGTGTGTGAAGACATGAATGGATGCTGGTTGATATTGAGGTATGTGTGTCCTATGATTAAGAGAGTATACTATTTGAAGACAATTGGGAGAGACGCCGTCTCCACAGTACTACTACTAAGAAAATACATTTTTGTTTTTGGTTCAGACTCGTCAGAGAAGAGTAGAGTTCCAGATGGCATCTCAAACATTAGCACTTGCCGGTGGTTCTCATGTTCACTTAACAAGTTTGAAGTTTCCAATACTTGGGAATGCTGAGCAATGGCCGAAAGAACAAGAACAGACTTAACCTGTGTCGTTTGTCCTGTCCGACATAAAGTTCTACAACTATCAACAAGTTTCCAAATCCTCCAGTAGATAAGGGTGATGTTCTACCCTTCCAAGACCTCTTGTGGTTTACAAGGCCTCTATTGATGTTCTCCTATAACTAAAATGTTGCGGTTCACTATCTATGTTGCAGTACTAATGCAGAAAAAAACTACTACCCATCCATGGAGTAATTCAGTGTTCTTCTCACCTCTCACTCCACTATAGCTATCATACACTCCTCCCAATGGCTCTAGTAGATCAGAGTCACTGTAAATATAGTGCATGTTGTTTCTACACAGGATAATAATCTTGGTCACCAATGAAATTATTCAAGAACTTTGGGGGAAAAAGAATCGTAAACTCCAGATTATCTAAAGATTGCGACTCATCATTGCATGCCAATAAGGATAGAGTTATTGACACACACAACATCTTCCAGTAGTCCTGTGTGCACTGGTGACCTCAGAGGAATATCCCGTAGGCTAGATGGATGAAAGGGTGATATCAGATTTCCTTCTGGCTGAAAGGAAACCTGCATTAGAAGTCATAACAAGCAAGTGTTAAGGTTTGATGAGATTCTTGTGCTGATATAGAAAGTTCATATTGAAAAAAAATTGTTCAAAAGGCAGGATAATTATCACCTCACGAAAAGGATCATTCGCAGCTACATTACCATAACCAGATGGGAAGCAGCCGCCAGGTGAACCAACAGCAAGGGTTGAACTATCATTATTGTTTATAAGACGAGAACCATTTGCAGACTCTGACTCGGCACATTCATTTCGATTCTCACTGCCAAGCAGAACATCTTCGACTGCGAGATGCTCTTCAGGCTCTGGAATCATATTAGCAGCAGCAGCAGCTTGATCATCTTTATAATTGGAGGCGATGTAGCCAGGAATACCACGTTCAGCTAATTTATCGCAGTTTGAATCATACTTCCGCTTCTTATAATTGGGTTTAGGGTTACGCGCCTTAGTTGAACCCTTCTTAATTGTTAGGTGGTTTAGAACAAACTCCCGATTAGGAGCCAGTTTGGCGAGTTCAGTTTTGGTGAGAGAAAACTGATGCAGGACGTACTCGGTCAGCTTGTGTTCGGGCGCACGACCTTCGTAGAAAGGCATATATCTCTTCTCGCCAATCACAGCTTTGGATAGTTCATCCTCGATCCCACGAGGCTTGCCTGTGCTTTTATAAAAGCCCCGATTCGTGGTCCTGTAGCAACTATCGCCGTTGGGGGACATGTAATCAGGTTCGCTGAAGAAGAACTCTGAAATGCAAAACAAGCAAAATATAGAAAATTCGAAACCAACCCACTTCAAGTATTTGAGGTGAGTCACAACAGCTAAACAAAATCATAAATTTATACATACAACAAAACAGTATATTAGAAATGAGAAAAGGTTGGTTTTTTTTTTTTTCTTTCTTTCAAGAGCATTGAAATCGAAATGTAACACATAACAGACCAAGTTACTCAACAAGAACAGAACTGATCAAGATGATAAATTTATGCATACAACAAAATAGTACATTAGAAATGAGAAAAGGGATGGCCTTTTCAAGAGCATTGAAATCGAACTGCAGATAATAGTGAATCTCCCAAAACAAAATTTGGAAACCAAGCTACTCAATAACAACAACAGAACTGATCAAGATCATAAATTTATAACCAAAAACATAGTAGCATTAGAAATGAGGAAATGGGTAGTGCAGAAAACGTGAGAAAGATTAATGGGTTACCAGTTGGCAGATCACGAGGCTCGTGCTCTCTCAAATTGATTTCAGGCATGATGTTGCTGAATTCTGAGTCCTCGCCTGCTATTTTCTTCTTCAAGTAAAAGGAAAGCAGTTCCTTGTCGGTGGGAGAGAATTTAATTCCGGGTAATAGGCCCATCGGCACTGAAACCCTTTCATCTGTTGTGCCGCCGCCGCTGCCCATCTCTCCTCCTCCTATCAATCAATGTTTTTGGCTCTGTGAGCAAGCAGCACCAGAGTAAAGCTGTATTTATGAACACTAAACAAAGACCCAATTGACCAAAAAAAAGAAAAAGAAAAAATAGAAAGAAAACAAGACCCACTCACTCAAAGCAAGCACTGTGGAGGGTTTTGACTACTGGTGTTCTTTTTTCCCACAGGTCTTTGAGCTTCCCATACAAGTTCATCTCTCACTGTGGGGGTCCCCCATCAGTCCTTTCCCGCGTTTTCATTGTATTTTATGTTTGTTTCTGTCCTTTTTGGATGAATCTTTTCTTCAGTAATTTTCTTTTCATCATTTTACCATTGATTTAGATGCGAAACCAATACGATCGAGAGACGAGAGATTTCAGGAACATTCTAGACTCTTGACACATGGATCAGATCAAAGGCTTCATTCATCCAAAAGAAGTAGGTGCAAATACCACATAGAAAATTTATTTTTGGCAACGAGTGAGTGACCAGCAATGGCATGGCTTGCGTTGCGTCACACCAGTGGGTCCCATCCGGTCCTTTCTTTTTCTTCAATTTTGTATTCTATATTTGTTTTATGTCATGTGGAAAGGAATCTTATCGACCTGCTCTTGCAAGTTCAGCTTCAGTAATTTCAGTTCATTTTATCATTGTTTTTGTTTTTGAGGGGAAAACAAATGCAATCGAGAGATTTCTGGAACATTCTAGACTTCTGATACATGGATGGATCGGATCAAAGGATTTACAGTGATAGTTTAAAGTGAATTTTAAGTTTTGATTAAAAAAAAAAGAAGTTGAATTTTATGTGTTTGAATGTGATATGCATTTAAAATTTTATTCAAGGAGTATCGCCTCTTGACTATACTGTTTTTATTTTATTTTTTTCAAACGTGTATCGCCGTTTGGATATATGTTTTTTAATTTTTAAAGAGTGAGTATAGCCGGGCGGCTATACTTTCTGTTTTTTTTAAATAGTATGACCGAGCGGCTATACTTTTGTTTTGAAAATACTCGAATATATTTAAAGCGAGTTATTCACGTCAGTTTGATCTCTCTCTTGTTGGTCATGAACTCAAATCTGTTACTGTCTTTAAAACATTGGATGAGAGATGTTCTAGCTTAGTTAAAACATTGGATTCTACAAAGCAAGAAGTATTTTAGAGAAAAGAAAATACGAACAGAACAGGTCATATCGAAGCGCAAGGCTGATGAAGATCAAGCTAGTTCTGTTGAAGCAAGGCTGGCTGCTGCTCGGGAACTAGCTCAGTCTGCTCAAGAGGAGTCTCAGGAGTGGAAACAAAAGCTGCTCTAGAGAAAGCTGCAATTGTCCAAGAACGTTCGAATACGGAAACACAAAAGCTGCTCCCTTGCTCACATATTCACAGGTTAACAGTGGGGTTAATGGCATGTGATTCAGTCAGAAAAACACATTTGGCAGGGGAAACTGCTCCTACATGTTTGATGGAGCAGCTTTGGATGGATTAAATTTATCTATATCTGGATTCTCATTTTTTATCTTGAGGTTTTCCATGGTCTGTGTTTTCCACTCTCTCTCTCTCTCTCTCTCTCTCGCTCACATTGGAAGTTTGCTAAGGGAAAAAAGAAGAGAGAATTCGTGTATTAGAGATGCGAGATTATGCGAATATTATCTAAATCGTATAGCCGCGCGGCTATACTGTTTTTTTTTTTATTTTAATTTTTAATTTGTTTTATTTTTCAAGAGTATGGCCGCACGGCTATACAGTTTTTTATTTTTTTATTTTCACGAGTGTAGCCTAGCGGCTATACTTTATTTTTTCTGTTTTAAAAGAGTATAGCCGCACGGCTAGACCGTTATTATTAAAAATTATTATTATTTAAACAGTTAATTGTTTTTGTTTTTATGAAAGCTTTATCCATAAAGAATTATTATTTGGGATGTTAAGAATCTATTTCAATCATAAAACGGGGTTGAGTATTTAAGTTTAGTTTTAAGCGTTGATTCTTATTTGAAAAATTCAATCTTTATTTGTCTTTTTCTACTTAAAATGAGTTTCGGGTTTTTGACGAACATTTTTTGGAGTTGTTTCTAAATCTATATTTTTTTTAATATAAAAATTTCATGCTCACTTGATAGATTGATCAGCTTTCAAAGTTTTGTTAAGTTTTGATCTTGAAAATTTAGAAATTGTATGAATCAACGTTGAAAAACCATGCACATATTGGCGTTATATGACTAAAGAGATTCTCCAATAAGTATTTAAGTTAAGGATTAGTTATATATTTCTCATTTCGGCTGTTGGATTGCATTCATTATTGGAGAATTTCCCATGACTAAAATACTTATTGAAGAATCTTCCATGACTAAAACCAATCCATGAATGTTATTTAAATTGATTTGAAGTATTTTATAGAAACATCCACAAATGCCTTTTGTAATTGTCACTTCTGGGCTTCGATTTCTCCTATAATAGGTTACAAATCCTCAAACCTTAAAACACCTATAATTTTGTATATTGAAAACAAATTTTTTCCGAGGCAAAACTAGGCTTGAGCACCATAGGTTTGTCGTGAAAAACCCAAAGTTTCTGCAACTTGGAGCCACCTTTAGCTCAACTTTTTTCTGATCATTCTTTCTTAAAACTGAACAATGGCATTGGCATATTAATTATAAATTGGGGTGTTGAAATATGAAAAGAGAATATAATACACAAAATTCCATTCAACGCTGAAAGGTTCTAAATAAACAAATATTAACACTGATACAGTAGACCGCAGCAGTTGATACAGGCCAATTACAAAAACAAAATCAACAACATTTACAAGAATACGTTCTTTGGTGTTTTAAACCAATCGTAATCATACAGTTTTACTATGATTGTAACTACTACTCCATTAAGGATGGAACCTCGAAACTTCCATACCAATAACCACAGACATCACATTAGTGTCTGGTTATTGTAACATATATTGAGATTCCAGCAGCCATGCAGCTGCAGATCCTGTATAATACCACTTCCAGAACAATAGAGAGCAGAACGAAAGCCTGAGTACAAGGCTAGAGCTATAACTTCGTACCGAGATATTATACCATGTCCCACTGGGGACTTGATTAATGGTTTCGAGGAGATGCTTCCAAACTTGAAAGAACCCTGTTGATGTTTGCTTCAAACCGTATGCTTCCAGGACTCGGTTTTCAGATGGAGAGCAATGCAATACTCTGCAGCTTCTCTAACCTGTAAACAGAGTTACAGAAATCACGTTAATTTGAGTAAAATAGCAAATAGCCTCCTCAAAGCTTCAATAAAAGAGTTTTTATTTACAGTGAGAAGGCCAGAAAGGTTTCTCTTCATGTTTTAGGCTGATTCTCTCACCTTGTCTTGTGATACAGCTTTGCAGTCGGATTCTTCTCACAGCACCTCCCATGTATGAACATGAACAGAGGTATGGTGTGTGACCTTTGATTAAGAGAGTACACTATTTGAAGACAATTGATTTGGGGAATATTTGTAGTTCTGTTGACAGGAGAGAGACATGGTCTCCAAATTATTTCGTCTGGACTCGCCGGAGGAGAATAGAGTTCCAGATGGCATTTCAAACATTGCCAATTTTCGGTGACCAACAAGTTCACCTTACAAGCTTCAAGTTTCCAAAAGTTGGGAATGCTGTCACACACAGCAATGTCCCAAAAGACTAAGAACAGACTTAGTTAACCTGATTCGTTTGTCCTGGACATAGATGTCTATGTGTCCACAACTATGAATAAGTTTCCAAAGCCTCCAGTTCCAGAAATGTAGACAAGGGTGATGTTACCTCTTGGGGTATACAAGGCCCCTATTGATGTTCTCCTAAAAGTAAAATATTGTGGTTCACTAGCTATATTGTGGTTTCTCTTGTACCGCTAATGTAGATTAAACGTACTACCCATCCATACATTAACTCGGTGTTTTTTTTTCCCTCACTTCTTCTTACTTCACTAGTGCTATCATAGAATCTTCCCAACGACTCCGGTAGATTAGGGTCACTGAAAATAGTGTTTAGTGTATCTTCACAGGATAATATTCCTGATCAACAATAATTGTATATAAGAACTTTGAGGGAAAAGAGTCATAACCTCCAGATCAGAGATTACAACTCATTGCATGCCAATAAAGTTTATTGTCATGCTCAAAATCTCCCAGTTCCAAGTTCATTGGTGACAGCAGCATGAAATCCTGTAGCTGAAATGGATCAAAACATGATTCCAGATTTTCTTTTGGCTGAGAACAAGCCTGGAATAAGAATTAATCAGAACTAGCAAGAGTTGAGTTCGGATGTACTCCTTGTACTACGTATTAAAAAATTAAAAGAAATTCATTCTCACCTTTGAAATCCTTTCATTTGGAGCACCATTATTAAAGTTACAAGTGATGTTGCTAACTGGTTCCTTGAAATCATTGGTTGAATTATTATTAACCTGGATTAAGAATCATAACAAGGCAAGCATTAAGTTTGGATGTCATTCTTCTGCCATATTAGAAAGTTCATATGTAAAAAACATAATTCAAAGAGCACGCTCATTCTCACCTCTGAATTACTTTCACCTGTAGCTCGATTTTGAACACCATAAGTAATGTTGCTCACTGGTTCAATTTGATTATTCATTGACATATTATTCTTATGTGTAAGATAAGAATTCCTATCCCCAATCGGAGATTGCTGCCTATTGCAGTCACCATCATAGACATAGGGAACATTTCCCTGATTTGTGTATAATGGTGACTGCTGTGTGGAGGAGCAGCAATCCTGTGGCAGAGGTGGCAGAGGTGGCTGAGGTGGCTGTGGTGGAGGAAGGAGTGAATCCAGATTTTCTCCTGGCTCAGCACAATACTGCTGGATTAAGAATCACAAACAAGCAAGTGCTAAGTTTTCATATGCTTCTGCTGCTCCAAATTAGCAAGTTCATATAAAAATTGCTCAAAAAGCATGAATAAGCAACTTCATATAAAAATTTGTCAAAAATCACTATTACACTCACCTCTTGAAACAGATCACATGCAGCTTGATTATCAAAATCATAGAAAATCCAGGTATCAATTTCATCATCATCACAGCTTGAAATATCATTGTTGTCTATCAGACCAGTACCATTTGGAGACTCGGTGCATTCATCATGGTCACCATTACCATTCAGAACATCCCCTACCTCTTGGGATGCCAGATGTTCTAATGGCTCTGATATCATATCGGTTGCGGCAGCTTGATCATCTTCAGAATTAGAGGCAATGCAGCCACCAGAATCAGCCTTCACCTTTTTATAATTAGCCGACTTATTCTTCAGGCGGCAGAGAACAAAGTCCTTCTGCTGATTGGGATTAGGACCAAGTTGGGCCAGTTCAGTGTTGGTGAGATAATACTCATGCATGATCCAGTTGGTCTTCTTGGCTTTCGGCGCACGACCTTCGTAGAAAGTCAAGGTCCTCTTCTTACCAATCACAGCTTTGGATCGTCGTGCCTTGATCTCACGAACCTTGCCTGTGATTTTATAAAAGCCCTGATCTGTGGCCCTGTTACAGCGAGTGCTATTGGTGTATTTAAAATCAGGTTGGCTGAAGAAGAACCATTCCATCTCATGATCAGGAAAGTCTGGCTCTTCAAAGAACGCTGAAATGCCACACATAACAAAATATTCAAAATTTCAAACCAACCACTTCAAGTCTTCAAGTACTCAACAGAACAACTGAACATGATCACAAATTTCAAGAGCATCGAAATCGAAAATTTAAAACCAATCCACTCCAAGTCCAGAAGTATTCACACAACAAAACTGAACAAGATCATAAATTTAAATATAGAACATTAGAAATGTGAAATGGGTTGGCTCTTTCCAGATAATTGAAAGCGAAATGCAGCACAAAACAAGATATTGAAACCAACCCACATCAAGTCTTGAACTACCCAACAACAGAACTGATCAAGATCATAAATTTATACAAACAAAAGCATAGTAACATTAGAAATGAGGAACTGGGTAGTGAAGAAGAAGTGAGAAAGATTAATGGGTTACAACTTACCAGGAACATCACAAGGCTCGTGCTTGCAGACATCGATTTCAGGGATGATGTGGCTGAAGTTAGAGGCCTTGCCCTCTATCTTCTTCTTCAAGTAGTAGCCCACCAGCACCTCTTCAGTGGGATAGAATCTGAACCCAGGTAGGACCACAGGCACTGAATCCCCTTCTTCCATTGTGGTTCTGCTGATGCTGCTCATCTCTCCTTCTTCTTATCGACTTTGGCACTGCGATTTTCAGATGTTTTGGGAAGCAGTAATAAGCGTGAAGTTGTATTTATAAACACTAAACACTAACCAGCTCTCACTAACTCAGAGCAGTGGTCTTTTTTTTACTAGTGTTTGATGAATTTTATAATATATATATCCAAAGATTTTGAGCTTCCCACACAAGTTTATGTTTTTTTTTTTTGGGTCTGATCTTCCTATACAAGTTCAAGTTTACCAAAGACTTGGATCAGGGCCCCCACGCATTTTCTTTCACGCGCTAATTTTAATTTTTATATTTTGTTTTTTTTTTTGGGTGGGAATTTCATGCATCTACTACCCCTCTTGTAAGTTCAGCGATAGTACTCTTCTATTCTTCAATTCATCATTGTTTTGGTGATAGATACACATGGGTCAAACCTTATTCATATAAAATAAATTATTGGTTGTGACAGCCGTTGCATTGCATGTTCCATTCCATATCAATGCGGTGTTAAGAATATATTTACGTTATAGTCCTCGTGTTATCGTCTTCACGTAATTTTACCATCACACAAATAAAGTAAATATTTAAATTACTTATCATGATATAAGAAAGCAACTTGAGATGGGGAAGATTTTAAGCTTTTCTATAACAAAGCAATTTGATGAAATACATGAAATTAATAGCTAGTTCACTAAACAAATAAGGCACAATTAGTTTGGAGCCAAAACCTTGATGCAAGGCAAAACTCATTTACAACAATTCGAGGTTGGAACAATACAATTCAAACTGAGTTAGAACGATTTTTTTTTTTGCGCATATTGTTGGGACTATCCTACAATACAATAACATTGGAGTGACTGCCCTGTATATATATATATATATATATATATATATATATATATATTTTTTTTTTTTTTTTCTTTAATAAATTTTGATAATTGTATAAGGGTGTAAATATATTCATTCAGGATGATAAATCTAATGGGATGACTATATGCAGAAGAGGAGAAAATTTGCACTGAGCAATGGCAGGTAGACATTCTGAGACCGAAAATAAACAGAGGAAATAATACACAATATTCTCCATTCAACATTGAAATGTTGGAAATAAACAACATTCACAAGGATACAATGATAATCGAAACAATATTAACAAGGATACAATCTTTGGGGGTAAAAGGGTAGGATGTTTCAGACTGAAGGTAGGTCATTGATAGTTTTAAGACCTTCAAAATACAAAAATAATCGTACATTTTCGAAATGACTGTAACTAGGAACTACTACTCCATTAAGGATGGAGTTCAAAGATTCTATATCAGTAACCAGAACATCACACTAGTGTCTGCTTATACTAATATAGTAAACTGAGACTCCAGCAGCCATGTAGCAGAAGCTTCTGTATAGCGCCACTTCTATAATGATAGCGACTGTGGAACAAAAGCAAGCCTCTAAGGCTATACAACTAGAACTTGGTATTGAAATATTATAGTACAATAGGAGATGCTTCCAGGAAAGTAAAAGAACCCTTCAATTTGGTGCCAGCTGCCCATTCCATGCCCGCTTCAAACGGTTTGAACAGCAACACAATGAGCTGCAGCTTCCTGACCTGCAAACAGAAATCAAATTCAGTTGAGTGAGAAATGCAAACAGCCTCCTCAATGTCAAAGCTTCATTATAACATATTTCATTTAACTGCTGTGACAAAGTCATGGTTTTCAGCTTGATTCTTTCTCACCTTGGCTTGTTATACTACTCTGCACTCAGATTCTTCTCGAAGCACCTCCCATGTGTGCAGCAAAGACGTGAATGGATATTGGTTGATACGGAGGTTGTGTGTTCTTCGACTTGTAGGATAGATATACTAGTTGAAGAAGACTACTGATCTGAGGAATATCTGTAGTTTGTGTTGATAGAGAAAGTACCATCTCCAAAAGACTGCTACTGAGAAAAGACATCTTTACTTCGTCTGGACTCGTTGCATTCAGAGAATAGTAGAGAGTTCCGGTTAGGATTTCAACCATTTGCATTTGCTGGTGTTTCTTTGTACCAACAAGTTCACCTACCTATTAAGGTTGAAGTCTCCAAAACTTGGGGATGCTGGGACACAGCTTCTTTTTTTTGTGTGTGTGTGTGTGTGTGGGGGGGGGGGGGGGGGGGGAAGGTGTTGGTGTTCCACACACATCAAAGATTTTGGACATAATTGCCCAAAACCTTGCTGTGTGTGACAGAGCAGTAACTTATGTTGTTAGTGAATTCTTTGTAGCAGAATATCACCGTATGTAATAATGTGAGTTGGAGACACATTCTTACAAGGGCTCTTGTGGTTTACAAGTCCCTTTTGATGTTCTCCTATAAATAAAATGTTGTAGTTCATTAACCATATTGGAGTGTTTCTCCAATAGCTAATGTGGATAATCTTTCAATGGAGTACTTCAGTGTTTGTGTCACTGTTGTACTCCACCATCCTCATCATAAACCCTTCGCAATGAGTTTGGTAGGTTGTAGTCATTGAAAAGAGTTTATGATGTTTCTGTTACTCAAGAACTTTGTGGGAAAAGAGCCGCAGGTTGCGACTCATTGCATCCAATAAAGTTATTGGCATTGCATCCAATATAGTTATTGGTATGCAGAATATCTCCCAGATCCAGGTGCGATATTGGTGAAGAGAATGCGTAATCCTCTAGCTCAAGTGAACGATAGAACGATTGCAGATTTTCTTCTGATTGACAATAAACCTAGATTAAGAATCATAACAAGCAAGCATTAAGTTTCGGTGTAATTCTTGTGGACCATATTAATAAGTATATATATGAAAATTTCAAAGGGCATGTTGATTCTCTCCTCTGAACTCCTTCGGTATGTAGTTTGATTCTCGAAATTAGAGGCAGTGTTGCTAACTGGTTTACTGTCATAATTGGTTGGAATATTATTCTTGTTTGCAAGAGAAGAATCATTATCCCGAATTGGAGATGAACGGATACTGCATTTATCAGTATAGACATCAGGAGCATTTCTGAGCTCAGGACGCCCAGGAGGAGGAACGGGTGAATCCAGATCTTCTCCTGGCTGAGCACATAACTGCCATTGACAGATTTCACAAAACAAACAAGTGTTAAGTTTTGATATACTTCTTGTGCTCCATATCAACAATTTCACATCACAAACTGCTCAAAAAGTCTCACCTCTTGAAGCTTATCAGATGAAACACAGCTACCAGGTTCACCATCATCAGGATTGCCACTGCCAAGAAGAACACGTTCTAGCTCTTTGTAGGCCAGAAGTTCTTCTTCGTCTGTAGTCATATGATGGATAGCAGCAGCTTGGTTATCAGAATTAGAGGCGAGGTAGTCACCAGTACCAGGAACATTTCCCAGCTGAGGTAGCTGGTGTGACCGAGGCTGCTCAGGAGGGGGAAAAGGTGAATCCAGTCCTATCTGAGCACATAACTGCCAGATTAAGAATCACAAACAAGCGAGCGTTAAGTGTTGATATATTTCTTGTGCTCCACATTTACAATTATAAATCAGAAATGTTGAAAAAGCACATTCATACTCACCTCTTGAATTATATCAAAATCAGATGAAACAAAGCCACCAGGTTCACCATCATTATGATTGCCACTTCCAGTACAATAACAATAACATTCTCCATTGGAGTGACTGTCCTACAATATTGTTGGGACTATCCTACAATACAATAACATTGGAGTGACTGCCCTGTATATATATATATATATATATATATTTTTTTTTTTTTTTCTTTAATAAATATTGATAATTGTATAAGGGTGTAAATATATTCATTCAGGATGATAAATCTAATGGGATGACTATCTGCACAAGAGGAGAAAATTTGCACTGAGCAATGGCAGGTAGACATTCTGAGACCGAAAATAAAGAGAGGAAATCATACATAACATTCTCCATTCAACATTGAAATGTTGGAAATAAACAACATTCACAACGATACAATGATAATCGAAACAATATTAACAAGGATACAATTTTTGGTGGTAAAAGGGTAGGATTCAGACTGAAGGTAGGTCATTGATAGGTTTAAGACCTTCAAAATACAAAAATAATCGTACATTTTCGAAATGACTGTAACTAGGAACTACTACTCCATTAAGGATGGAGTTCAAAGATTCTATATCAGTAACCAGAACATCACACTAGTGTCTGGTTATACTAATATAGTAAACTGAGACTCCAGCAGCCATGTAGCAGAAGCTTCTGTATAGCGCCAATTCTATAATGATAGCGACTGTGGAACAAAAGCAAGCCTCTAAGGCTATACAACTAGAACTTGGTATTGAAATATTATACCACCACAGGAGATGCTTCCAGGAAAGTAAAAGGACCCTTCAATTTGTGCCAGCTGCCGATTCCATGCCCGCTTCAAACGGTTTGAACAGCAACACAATGAGCTGCAGCTTCCTGACCTGCAAACAGAAATCAAATTCGGTTGAGTGAGAATAGCAAATAGCCTCCTCAATGTCAAAGCTTCATTATAACATATTTCATTTAACTGCTGTGACAAAGTCATGTTTTCAGCTTGATTCTTTCTCACCTTGGCTTGTGATACTGGTTGATATGGAGGTTGTGTGTTCTTCGACTTGAAGGATAGATATACTAGTTGAAGAAGACTACTGATCTGAGGAATATCTGTAGTTTGTGTTGATAGAGGAAGTGCCATCTCCAAAACACTGCTTCTGAGAAAAGACATCTTCACTTCATCTGGACTCGTTGCATTCGGAGAAGGGTAGAGAGTTCCAGATGGCATTTCAACCATTTGCATTTGCTGGTTTTTCTTTGTACCAATAAGTTCACTTACCAATTAAGGTTTTAGTTTCCAAAACTTGGGGATGCTGGGGGACAGCTTCTTCTTTTTTTTTTTCCCCCTTTTTTTTTTTTTTTTTTTTTTTTTGGTTTGGTTTGGTTTTTTTTTTTGGGGGGTTACACACACATCAAAGATTTTGGACATAATTGCCCAAAACCCTTGCTGTGTGTGACAGACTAGTAACTTATGTCGTTAGTGAAATATTTGTAGGAGAATATCAGTCTGTAATAATGTGGGTTTGAGACACATTCTTACAAGGGCTCTTGTTGTTTATAAGTCCCCTTTGATATTCTCCTATAAATAAAATGTTCTGGTTCATTAACCATAATGGAGTGGCTAATGCAAATAATATTTTCATGGAGTACTTCAGTGTTTGTGTCACTGTTGTACTCCACCATCCTCATCATAAACCCTTCCCAATGATTTTGTTAGGTTGTAGTCATTGGAAAGAGTTTATGATGTTTTTGTTACTCAAGAACTTTGTGGGAAAAGAGCCGCATCTTGCGACTCATTGCATCCAATATAGTTATTGGCATGCAGAACATCTCCCTGTTCCACGTATAATATTGAGGAAGGCAATGTGTAATCCTCTACCTCAAGTGAACGAAAGAACAATTGCAGATTTTCTTCTGATTCAGAATAAACCTGGATTAAGAATTATTCCAAGCAAGCGTTAAGTTTGGGTGTAATTCTTGTGCTCCATATTAAGAAGTATATATATGAAACTTTCAAAGAGCATGTTGATTCTCACCTCGGGAATCCTTTCATCTTTAGTTTGATTCTCGAAGTCAGAGGCTGTGTTGCTAATTGGTTTGCTGTCATAATTGGTTGGAATATTATCCTTGTTTGGAAGAGAAGAATCATTATCCTCAATTTGGGATGGCCAGCTACCGCATTCATCAGTATAGACATCAGGAGCATTTCCCAGCTCAGGTGGCCGAGGTGACAGAACGGGTGAATCCAGATCTTCTCCTGGCTGAGCACATGACTGCCATTGACAGATTTCACAAAACAAAAAAGTGTTAAGTTTTGATATTCTTCCGGTGATCCATATCAACAATTTCACATCAGAAACTGCTCAAAAAGTCTCACCTCTTGACGCATATCAGATGAAACACAGCTACCAGGTTCACCATTATCAGGATTGCCACTGTCAAGAAGAACACGTTCTAGCTCTTTGTAGGCCAGAAGTTCTTCTTCGTCTGTAATCATAGGTTGGATAGCAGCAGCTTGGTTATCAGAATTTGAGGCGAGGTAGTCACCAGTACCAGGAACATTTCCCAGCTGAGGTAGCTGGTGTGGCTGAGGCGGCTCAAGTCCTAGCTGAGCACATAACTGCCGGATTAAGAATCACAAACAAGCAAGCGTTAAGTGTTGATATATTTCTTGTGCTCCACATTTACAATTTTAAATCAGAAATGTTGAAAAAGCACATTCATAATCACCTCTTGCATTATATCAAAATCAGATGAAACAAAGCCACCAGGTTCACCATCATTATGATTGCCACTTCCAAGCAGATGTTCTTCGGCCTCCGGAATCATATGATTTGCAGCAGCTTGATCATCTTGAGAATCAGAGGCCATGTCGCCACCAATAGCAGGATCAGCTGATTCATCAAAGATTGAAACATCCTGCTGCTGCTTAGTATCAGACTCATAGTGAGCTGACTTATTCTTCATGCGGAAAAGAACAAGGCCACTCAGATTAGAACCCGGGACAGTTGAAGTGAGATAATACTCCTGCTTGACCCAGCCGGTCTTGCTCCACTTAGACGGACGACCTAAATGGAAGGTCAAGGTCCTCTTTTTGCAAGTGACCGATTTGGAGAGTTGTCGAGACTTGATTTCTCGTGGCTTTCCTGTGATTTTCCAGAAGCCCTTCGCTGTGAGCCTATTGCAGCGAGGACTGTTGTTGTATTTGTGATGAGGTCGGCTGAAGGAAAACCACATCCTAGGTTGATATGGAGAGTCTGGCAACATGAGTCCTGCAAAATGCAACACAAAACAAGATATTGAAACCAACCCACTTCAAGTCTTGAAGTAATGAATAACTAAATTACTGAACAAGATTATGTATAGATAGAAATTTTAAATTGGAAATCAGAAAATGGGTAGTGAAGAAAATTGAGACATATAAAAGGATTATATCAGGTTTAGGGTTTAGGGTTAGGGATTCTATCAGAACAACTGAACAAGATCTTAGATTATGCATACGCAAAAATCAAACATTGAAAATGAGAAAATGGGTTTTGATGAAGAAGTGAGATAGATTAATGGATTATATCAGGTAAGTTCCAACAAACATCATGTATAAACAGAACAAGATTATGTATAAACAAACATCATACCTTGGAAATTAGAAAATGGGCAGTGAAGAGAAAGTGAGACAGATTAATGGATTACCAGCTAATTCCCTAGGCTCGTACTTATAGAAATCAATGTATGGGATGATGTGGCGGGCTTGGGAGGCCTTGCCCTCCTCCTGCTTCTTCAAAAGGTTCACCATTTCCTCCTCATGGGGATGGTATCTGAGCCCACGCTGCAAGTCCAGCACCCATGCTTCTGTTGTTGTGCTGCTCATCTCTCCTTCAATTCAACTGTTTTGGAAAATTGGGATAAGATGGTAATCAAATGTTTTGTCTTGAGGGAAGAAGCAGCAGAGCAGTGAAGTTGCATTTATAAACAAACTCACCCAATCACAACAAACCAAGTCTTGAGCTTCCCGACCAAGGTCTCTTGAGTCTTGACTCTTGGTGGACTTCTACTGTATATGGCTTTAAGATTAAGTTGCAAAGCACATAAAGCATATCAATAAATAAGCATTTTAACTATTCATCCATTTGTGAGAAAGATAATAATATACTTTAGAAATTCTTGACTTGTATCCTCCTCTTCCCTTTGCTTTACTACGTCATGCAGAAGAAGGAAGGACATGGATTATTTATTTACAAAAAGCAAGGTACATTCCTAAAGTATAATATGTGGATCAAATTCAGAACCTTTTAACTTTTCTCTTCATTAAGAGAACTTCAAAATATTCTTGAAGGCATAGTCTGAAATATCGATAATATCGAGGAAATATCGAGGATATTTCGGTTTTTTTGAATCACGGATATTTCGGAACATATCCATGTACATATCGTATAAATATCGACAATAATATCGGAAAATATCGATGTCGATAATTTCGCTCACATTTCAGCAATATTTTGTCAAAATATCGGTGTAATATCGCTAAAATATCAAAAATATCGAAAATATCGATGTGAAGGAAAAAAAAAGTTTTTTTTTTAAAAAAAAAAAAGGAAAAAAGGGAAAAGGGGGAGAAAAAAGCACAAAGGGGATATGAACCCCTCCCATTTTACTCCTCCAACACCTTAAACACCATATCACTTATGTTTTTGTGATAATATGCTAAATATTTTTGTGATAATATGCTAAAATATTTATATTTATATGGGTGGTATGTTAACAATTACATGCAAAACTATTTTGGGGATTTATCATTTGATGATTACTCTTCACAATACACTTACTCTACACATAGAGATGATGAAGATAGTGAAAAATTTGAACATCGTAGGAACTCTATGTGGTACTAAGTCATTCATGTATCTTACCATGCAATGTATAAAGTGTAAAATATTATAGTAAATCATTATATATGAATGATTACGGTGTATTTAATCTTTTTTCATTAATTATTACATATTTTTTACACTCATAGTGTTTGCCCGCTTGCTGTATAATCAACTTAAATTAGTTAAATCCATCATGCAATGCATTTCCTTCTAATTTTTTGTGACAAACTCATAGATAATTGACTAAATTGACATTCTCCAAAGTTTCAATAAAAATTTCCAAGTTTTTCTTACAATTTCCGTGGTTTTTATTCAATTTTTATCGATATCGATAATATCCCGATATTTCCATCGAAATTTCCATATTTTTGGACTACCGATATTTTCGATATCATCGATATTTTAGACCTTGCTTGAAGGTTCCTTCTCTTCCCATATTAACTTTTATCTTAAATAATTCCTAAGACATGCATAAGAATCCAAAAGAAAATGAGTGAATCCTTTGGGCCATTTGATATCTTACTTGGATCCATTCTCTTAAATTCAAAAACAATTTTTGAATCTAAAGCTATAATTCGCATGTGGTAGAGCCCATTTTTCAAAAGCTCATCTCCAAAACAACTTAAAAAACGGCCTTTAAAAAAAAAAAAAAATGGAGTTTTACTTTCTCTCTCTGGGCATCTAGGTGAAGGTGCTCTTTTTGTAGCTCAACATTATCAAGGTGGATTAAGGTCAATAATTTATAGTAGATTTCAATTTAGAAATCTATGATTTCTGATTTTTTATTTTTTATAAATCTTAAAAATAATTTAAAATTTAATACCAAACAAATTTTTAGATCTTAAAATCAATATTTAAAACCTCATATTTAGAGAGAGTGAGTGGATGAGTAAAATTATTCATAAAGAGGAGACCAAAGGCTTACTCACCCAAAAGTAGCAAGCAACGAACGACAACTTGGGCCTCAAGGATCAAAGCTTTATTCATGAAGGAGAATTTCAGCAAATTTATTTTGGCAATGCGGCACCAGACTTTGTTTTATGTTGCAATCAATCACACCAGTGGGTCCCATCCGGTCGTTTTCCGCGTTTTTATATATTAACATTATATTTGTTTATGGCCTCTTGAAAGGAATCTTGTCGACCTGCTCTTGCAACTTGCAAGTTCATCTTTAGTAATTTTCTTTTTCTTCAGTTACTCATTAATTTATGAGGGGAAAACAAATGCAATCGAGACATTTCTGGAACATTCTAGACTTCTGATATATGGATCAGATTGAAGGCTTTACCCTTTTGGGCTCCTGCTTGATCATGGATCAAAGCTTTATACATAAAAAATTATTATTTGGGATGTTAAGAATCTATTTAAATTATAAAATGTGTTGAGTATTTTAGTTTAGTTTTAAGCGTTCCTTCTTATTTGAAAAGTTCAAAATATTTATTTGTCTTTTTCTACTTATGAGTTTCGGTTTTTGACGAACATTTTTTGGAGTTCTAAATCTATTTTTCTGAACTTCATGCTCATTTGATAAGTAAGAGTGATTAGCCTTCAAAGTTTTGTTAAGTTTTGATCTTGAAAATTTAGAAATTGTATGAATGAACGTTAAAAATCCATGCACGTATGTGACTAAAACCCATAAAATTTATTTGAATCGATTTGAAGTATTCTATGGAAACATCCTTTTGTAATAGGTTACCAATCCACAAATCTTAAAACACCTATAATTTTGTATAATGAAACATAATTTTTTGGAGGCAAAACTAGGCTTGAACACCATAACTTTGTTTTGAAAACTCCAAGTTTATGCAAATTTAGTAGATTTCAATTTGAGAATTTAGGGTCTCTGATTTTTTTTTTTAATTTTATTTATAGATCTTAAAAATAGTTTGGAGTTCAATACTAAATAAATTTTTAGATCTTAAAATCAATATTTAAAAACTCATATTTTTAAAATAACTATAAGTTTTTAGTAGGATACGAAACAGGAGTAGGATACCAAACGTGACTTTTGGATAAATAGTTATTCATAAAGAGAGGCTTTATTCACCCAAAAGTAGCAACGAACGACTACTTGGGCCTCAAGGATCAAAGCTTTATTCATAAAGGGGAATTTTAGGGTTTAGGGTTTAGGAATTTTAGAAACTTTATTTTGGCATGGCACCAAACTTTGTTTTGTGTTGCAATCTATCACACCAGTGAGTCCCATTCGGTCTTTTCCCGCGTTTTTATATATTAACATTATATTTGTTTATGGCCTCTTGAAGGAATCTTGTCAACATTCTCTTGCAAGTTCACCTTTAGTAATTTTCTTTTTCTTCAGTTACTCATGAATTTATGAAGAAAAAATGCAATCGAGAAATTTTTGGAACATTCTAGACTTTTGATACATGGATCAGATCAAAGGCTTTTACCCTTTTGGGCTCTTGCTTGATCATGGATCAAAGCTTAATACATAAATTATTATTTGGGATGTTAAGAATCTATTTATGGCATGTTTACTAATTTGTAATTGAATTATGATGAATTGAATTGAGAAGGAGTTGGATTGAGGAGAATTAAATTCTGGATTCCTAATTGAGTTGTTTACAAAACCATTGGATTGGGAGGAGTTAGATTCTGAATTCCTATTGAAGTTGTTTACTTAAATCATATGGAATTAGGGTATGAATGGTGCTAATTATTAAAATGTCCTCATTGTTGGGTTAAAGTAGATGACATATTTGAAATTTTGAGAATTGTGTGAGGATTTAAGGAGTAAAAAAGATAAATTCCTAATTGGTTAATTCTCCAGGAATTAGAATACCACATCCCACCCAAGAATTCAATTCCTCCAAAATCAAGAATTCAATTCCTCCAAAATCAGAAATTCAATTCCTAATTTTGTTTTGGAAAATTGGAATAAGATTATAATCAAATGTTTTGTCTTGAGGGAAGAAGCAGCAGAGCAGTGAAGTTGTATTTATAAACAAACTCACCCAATCGCAACAAACCAAGTCTTTAGCTTCCCGACCAAGGTCTCTGGAGTCTTGACTCTTGGTGGACTTCTACTGTACATGGCTTTAAGATTAAGTTGCTGGCGTGTCATCGACATTTTAGTAGTTTTATCTATTAAAAATTAAAAATTCAAGTTAAATATTAATATTGAAATATTTAGCAGCACTCAAAAAATAATTTGTAATGAAAACACCATTTTTGACCAATAACACAATGACACATGAAAAAGTTATCACCCCTGTCATTGTGTTATTGATCAAAAATATCGCTTTTTGCATGAGAGTTTCTCTAAATTATGAGATAATAAGCAAAGCACATAAAGCATATCAATAAATAAGCATTTTAACTTTTCATCCATTTGTGAGAAAAATAATAATATACTTTAGAAATTCTTGATTTGTATCCTCTTCTTCCCTTTGCTTTACTACATCATGCAGAAGAAGGAAGGTTCCCTTTGGGCCATTTGGTATCTTTCTTGGATCCATTTTCTTAAATTCAAAAATAATTTTTTGAATCTAAAGCCATAATTTGCATGTGGTAGAGCCCATTTTTCAAAAACTCGTCTCCAAAACAACTTAAAAAACGGCCCTTTAAAAAAAGAAGGGGTTTTACAATTTTGTCTCTCTCTCTCTGGGCATCAAAGTGATGGTGCTCCTTCTGTGGCTAAGCATTGTCAAGGTGGATTAAGGTCAATAATTTATAGTAGATTTCAATTTGGGAATTTATGGTTTCTGATTTTTCTTTTTTTTTTAAATTTTAATTTTTTGTAGATCTTATAAATAGTTTGGAGTTTAATACCAAACAAGTTTTAGATCTTAAAATTAATATTTAAAAACTCATATTTTTAAAAAGAATTATAATTTTTGAGTAGAATACCAAACAAGTACTTAGATTTCTTATATGATCCATTTGGAACTGAAGTTGAAGATAGCCAAAATAAGAAGATCATTCAAATTCAGAAGGAGAAAAGTAGGGTGAGAGAGAGAGAGAGAGGGAGAGAGAGTGGATGAGTAAATAGTTATTCATAAAGAGGAGACCAAAGGCTTATTCACCCAAAGGTAGCAAGCAACGAACGACAACTTGGGCCACAAGGATCAAAGCTTTTATTCATAAGGGAGAATTTTAGAGAATTTATTTTGGCAATGTGGCACCAAGACTGTTTTATGTTGCAATCTATCACCACCAGTGGGTTCCATCCGGTCTTTTCCCGCGTTTTTATATATTAACATTATATTTGTTTGTGGCCTCTTGAAAGGAATCTTGTCGACCTGCTCTTGCAAGTTCACCTTTAGTAATTTTCTTTTCTTCATTTACTCATTAATTTATGAGGGGAAAACAAATGCAATCGAGAGATTTCTGGAACATTCTAGACTTCTGATATATGGATCAGATTGAAGGCTTTACCCTTTTGGGCTCTTGCTTGATCATGGATCAAAGCTTTATACATAAAGAATTATTATTTGGGATGTTAAGAATCTATTTAAATTATAAAATGTGTTGAGTATTTTAGTTTAGTTTTAAGCGTTCCTTCTTATTTGAAAAGTTCAAAATATTTATTTGTCTTTTTCTATTTACAATGAGTTTCGGTTTTTTACGAACATTTTTTGGAGTTCTAAATCTATTTTTCAAAACTTCATGCTCATTTGATAAGTAAGAGTGATTCCCCTTCAAAGTTTTGTTAAGTTTTGATCTTGAAAATATAGAAATTGTATGAATCAACGTTGAAAAACCATGTACGTATGTGACTAAAACCCATAAATGTTATTTGAATCGATTTGAAGTATTTTATGGAAACATCCTTTCGTAATAGGTTACCAATCCACAAATCTTAAAACACTTATAATTTTGTATAATGAAACATAATTTTTTGGAGGCAAAACTAGGCTTGAACACCATAACTTTGTTTTGAAAATTCCAAAATTTATGCAAATTTAGTAAATTTCAATTTGAAAATCTAGAGTTTCTGATTTTTTTTATTTTTTATTTTTAAAAATAGTTTGGAGTTCATTACTAAATAAGTTTTTAAATCTTAAAATTAATATTTGAAAACTCGTATTTTTAAAAGTAATTATAATTTTTGAGTAGGATACGAAACAGAAGTAGGATACCAAACGTGGTTTTTGGAATTGAAGTTGAGGATAGCCAATAAGAAGAGCATTCAAATTCAGGAGGACAAAAGTAGAGAGAGAGAGAGAGAGAGAGAGAGAGAGAGAGAGAGTTATTCATAACGAGAGGCTTTATTCACCCAAAAGTAGCAAGCCTGAAGGATCAAAGCTTTATTCATAAAGCGGAATTTTAGAAAATTTATTTTGGCGACGTGGCACCAAACTTTGTTTTGTGTTGCAATCTGTCACGCCAGTGAGTCCCATCCGATTTTTTCCCGCGTTTTAATATTTGTTTATGTCCTCTTTATTCTTGAAGAAGTCTTGTCGACCTGCTCTTGCAAGTTCACCTTTAGTAAGTTTTTCTTTTTCTTCAGTTACTCATGAATTTATGAGGAAAAAATGCAATCGAGAGATTTCTTGAACATTCTAGACTTCTGATACATGGATCAGATCAAAGGCTTTTACCCTTTTGGGCTCTTGCTTGATCATGGATCAAAGCTTAATACATAAATTATTATTTGGGATGTTAAGAATCTATTTATGACATATTTATTAATCCGTAATTGGATAATGATGAATTGAATTGATGATGAGTTGGAGTTAGGAGAATTAGATTCTGGGTTCCTAATGAAATTGTTTACTAAACTATATGGATTGAAAAGAGTTAGATTCTGGATTTCTATTGAAATTGTTTACTAAACTATATAGATTGAGAGGAGTTAGATTACGGATTCTTATTGAAGTTGTTTACTAAACCATATGGAATTGGAGTAGGAGCGGTTCTAATTACTAAAATGTCCTCATTGTTGGGTTAAGGTAGATGACATATTTGAAAATTTGAAAATTGTTTGAGGATATAATGAGTAAAAAAGATGAATTTCTAATGGGTTAATTCTCCAGGAATTAGAATACCACCTCCCACCCAATAATTGAATTCCTACAAAATCAGGAACTCAATTCCTAATTTTGTGTGGGCCCCATTTATTTTTCAATTCCTTAATGTGAAGTAAAAACAGGAATTCTCCATAGGTGGAATTCAATTCCTGATGAGAATTCAAATTCCTAATTAGTAAACACACCATTAAATTATAAAATGTGTTGAGTATTTTAGTTTAGTTTTAAGTGTAGTTCAAAATATTTATTTGTCTTTTTCCACTTAAAAGGAGTTTCGGGTTTTTGATGAATGTTTTTTGGAGTTCTAAATCTCTTTTTCAAAATTTCATGCTCATTTGATAAGAGTGATAAGCCTTTAGAGTTTTGTTAAGTTTGGATCTTGAAAATCTAGAAATTGTATGAATCAACGTTGAAAAAACATGCGCGTATGTGATTAAAACCCATAAATATTATTTGAATCGATTTGAAGTATTTTATGGAAACATCCTTTTGTAATAGGTTACCTAATGAAACATAATTTTTCGGAGGCAAAACTAGGCTTGAACACCATAACTTTGTGAAAAACCCAAAGTTTCTGCAACTTGGAGACATGTTAAACATTGGGGTGTTGAAATATAAAAAGAGAATATAATACACAAAATTACATTCAACACTGAAAGGTTCTGCATATACAATATTAACACTGACACAGTAGAAAAGGGGAGAAGGAATGCCTGCTCCCCAGGACCGCGGCAGTTGATACAGGCCGGGCCAATTACAAAAACAAAATCAACAACAACATTTACAGGAATACAATTTTTGGTCTTAGGGTTTGGGTGTTTCAGCCTGAAGGTGATACATAGGTTTTAAACCAATCATAATCATACAGTTTGACCATGATTGTAACTACCACTTCAGTAAGGATGGAGCCTCAAAACTTCCATTCCAATAACCACAGACATCACATTAGTGTCTGGTTATTGTAACATATATCGAGACTCCAGAAGCCATGCAGCAGCAGATCCTGTATAATGCCACTTCCAGAACAATGCAGCGCGGAACGAAAGCCTGAATATAAGGGTAGAACTAGAACTTGGTACTGAGATCTTATACCATGCCCCATTGGGGACTTGATTAATGGTTTTGAGGAGATGCTTCCAAGAACATGAAAGAACCCTATTGTTGCCTGCTTCAAACCGTATGCTTCCAGGACTTGGTTTTCAGATGGAGAGCAATGCAATACTCTGCAGCTTCCCTAACCTGTAAACAGAGTTACAGAAATCACGTTGAGTGAAATAGCAAATGGCCTCCTCAAAGCTTCAATAAAAGAGCTTTTATTTACAGTGAGAAAGCGATAAAGAATTCTCTTCATGTTTTAGGCTAATTCTCTCACCTTGTCTTGTGATACAGCTTTGCAGTCGGATTCTTCTCAGAGCACCTCCCATTAGTGAACATGAACGGATGTTGGTTTATAATGAGGCATGGTGTGACCTTTGATTAAGAGAGTACATTATTTGAAGACAATTGATTTGAGTAACATTTGTAGTTCTGTTGACAGGAGAGACATGGTCTCCAAATTATTTTGCCTGGACTCGCCGGAGGAGAATAGAGTTCCAGATGGCATTTCAAAAGTTGCCACTTGCCAGTGACCAACAAGTTCACCTAACAAGCTTCAAATTTCCAAAAGTTGGGAATGCTGTGACGACACACAGCAACGGCCCAAAAGACCAAGAACAGACTTAGTTAACCTGATTCGTTTGTCCTGGACATACATGTCCATAACTATGAAGAAGTTTCCAAAGCCTCCAGTTCCAGAAATGTATACAAGGGTGATGTTACCTCTTGGGGTATACAGGGCCCCTACTGATGTTCTCCTAAAAGTAAAATATTGTGATTCACTAGCTATGTTGCACTGTCTCTTGTATAGCTAATGCAGATTAAAACTACCACCCATCCTTAGTAATTCACTGTTTTTTTCTTCCACTTCTAACTCCACTACCGCTATTATAGAATCTTCCTTATGACTCTGACAGATTAGAGTCATTGAAAGTAGTGTTGGTTGTTTCTTCACAGGATAATAATATTCTTTGTCAACAATAACTGTATATAAGAACTTCGAGGGAAAAGAGTCATAACCTCCAGATCAGAGATTACAACTCATTGCATGCCAACATAGTTTATTGCCATGCTCAAAATCTCCCAGTTCTGAGTTCATTGGTGACAGCAGTGTGAAATCCAGTAGCTGAAATGGATCAAAGGGTGATCCCAGATTTTCTTTTGGCCCGTCGCCCTGAAATTTAACAGCCTGGAATAAGAATCAGAACAAGCAAGAGTTGAGTTCGGATGTACTCCTTGTGCTACGTATTAAGAAATTCATTTCTAAAATAATAATAAATCAAATAGCAGGCTCATTCTCACCTCTAAAATCCTTTCATCTGGAGCTCCATTGTTACTATTATAAGTGATGTTGCAAACTGGTTCCTTGAAATCATTGGTTGAATTATTATAAACCTGGATTAAGAATCATAACAAAGCAAGCGTTAAGTTTGGATGTCATTCTTCTGCCATATTAGAAAGTTCATATGTAAAAAACATAATTCAAAGAGCACGCTCATTCTCACCTCTGAATTACTTTCACCTGTAGCTCGATTTTGAACACCATAAGTAATGTTGCTCACTGGTTCAATTTGATTATTCATTGACATATTATTCTTATGTGTAAGATAAGAATTCCTATCCCCAATCGGAGATTGCTGCCTATTGCAGTCACCATCATAGACACAGGGAACATTTCCCTGATTTGTGTATAATGGTGACTGCTGTGTGGAGGAGCAGTAATCCTGTGGCAGAGGTGGCAGAGTTGGCTGTGGTGGAGGAAGGGGTGAATCCAGATTTTCTCCCGGCTCAGCACAATACTGCTGGATTAAGAATCACAAACAAGCAAGTGCTAAGTTTTGATATGCTTCTGCTGCTCCAAATTAGCAAGTTCATATAAAAATTGTTCAAAAAGCATATGAATAAGCAAGTTCATATAAAAATTGCTCAAAAAGCACGAATAAGCAACTTCATATAAAAAAATGGTCAAAAAACACTATTACACTCACCTCTTGAAGCAAATCATATGCAGCTTGACTATCAAAATCAGAGAAAATCCAGGCATCAATTTGATCATCATCACAGATTGAAATATCATTGTTTTCTATCAGACCAGAACCATTATCATTCAGAACATCTCCTACCTCTTGGGAGGCCAGATGTTCTAATGGTTCTGAAATCATATCGGCTCCTGCAGCTTGATCATCTTCAGAATTAGAGGCAATGCCGCCACCAGAACCAGTATCAGCTAATTCATTGCAGATTGAATCATCCTTCAGCTTCTTATAATTAGCTGACTTATTCTTCAGGCGGCAGAGAACAAAGTCCTTCCGCTGATTGGTATTAGGACCAAGTTGGGCCAGTTCAGTGTTGGTGAGATAATACTCATGCATGATCCAGTTGGTCTTCTTTGCATTGGGCACACGGCCTTCGTAGAAAGTCAAGGTCCTCTTCTTACCAATCACAGCTTTGGATCGTCGAGCCTTGATCTCACGAACCTTGCCTGTGATTTTATAAAAGCCCTGATCTGTGGCCCTGTTGCAGCGAGTGCTGTTGGTGTACTTATAATCAGGTTGGCTGAAGAAGAACCATTCCATCTCATGATCTGGAAAGTCTGCCTCTTCAAAGAACGCTGAAATGCCACACACAACAAAATTTTCAAAATTTCAAACCAACCACTTCAAGTCTTCAAGTACTCAACAGAAGAACTGAACATGATCAAAATTTTCAAGAACATTGAAATCGAAATGCGACACAAAACTAAGTATTGAAAATTTAAAACCAATCCACTTCAAGTCCAGAACTCAGACAACAAAAACTTAACATGATCATAAATTTTAAATATAAAACAAAACAGAACATTAGAAATGTATGTGAGATGGGTTGGCTCTTTCCAGAAGTACTCATACAACAAAACTGAACAATATCATAAATACAACAAAACAGAACAACAGAAATGTGAGATGGGTTGGATCTTTCAAGAGGATTAAAAGCGAAATGCAACACAAAACAAGATATTGAAACCAACCCACTTCAAGTCTTGAACTACCCGACAACAGAAGTGATCATGATCATAAATTTATATAAACAAAAGCATAGTACCAGTAGAAATGAGGAAATGGGTAGTGAAGAATAAGTGAGAAAGATTAATGGGTTACCAGGAACATCACAAGGCTCATGCTTGCAGACATCGATTTCAGGGATGATGTGGCTGAAGTCAGAGTCCTTGCCCTCTGTCTTCTTCTTCAAGTAGTAGCTCACCAGCACCTCTTCAGTGGGGTAGAATCTGAACCCAGGTAGGACCACAGGAATTGAATCCCCTTCTTCCATTGTGCTGATGCTGCTCATCTCTCCTTCTTGTTATGAACTTTGGCACTGTGATTTTCAAATGTTTTGGGAAGCAGTAATAAGAGTGAAGTATTTATAAACACTAAACACTAACCAGGTCCCACTAACTCAAAGCACTAGTTCTTTTGACTATTTGTTTTTATACATTTGTTTGATGATTTTTTTTATTTTATATATATTTGTTTTCGTCAATGTGTTTGATAATTGATCCCAAGTCCCTGAGCTTCTCATACAAGTTCGAGTTTACCTGACTGAAGAAGGACATGGCTTGGGTCATATAAGGGCAGCCCCCACACACTCATTCCCTTTCACGCGTTAATTTTTAGTTTGTTCTTTTGCGGGAATCTCATCTACCCCTCTTGTAAGTTGAGCTTTAGTACGTTTCTATTCTTCAGTTAATCATTGTTTTGGGGGGAAGAAGAACATTCTAGACTCTTGATACATGGGTCAAAACCTTCTTCATGAGTTATTGTTCGTGACACGGTTACACGTTCCATGTTCGCTGTGGTGTTCAAAATCTATTTAAGTTTGCGATAATCCTTCCCTCTTTAGGAACTCTTTCTTACCTAATAATGTGGCCCAACCATAAATTGACATGTGTCCTTGTTTTTTTTCTTTTTCTAAAGCCTCAAAAGTGTTTTTCCCTTCTCTTTCGTTAGCATAACTAATTTCCCTTTTTATTTCGTACCTCAGTTAAATTTTATGTCTGTTGTGGACTTTTCTAATTCCAACCCCAACAATTCACCTTCATCCAAAATTACCATTGACAATGTTGGTAGGCATAGTTTCTTCATAGAGGTGTTTTTTTAAAAGGATATACACATTTTTGAATGAAGCAAACTTTGAGTTGTAGAGACTGTAGAATACGAAATTATAATGCATCTATAATGCCTCCTTGCCTAGTTATGAAAAACTAAAGAGGTGGTTTGTGGGATAGATGAAAGCAATTAAAAAAAAAAATTCAGTTATGAATAATAAAAGAGAAGAAACAAAAATATTTTTGAGAAAAAAAATGCACATATGGTAAGGAGGGAAGTATTGTCCTTAAGTTTATGATTTAGTTATAATTAATAATTATATACGCGTTATAGTTTAAGTGTTTTCTCATATCAAATACTCATGTGATTTTATCGTCACACAAAATAAGATGATTATTTAGATATCTTACCATGTTCGCATGAAAGAGAATTTTTATTAGAGAAACAACTTGAGATACAGATGATTTTAAAGAATTTTATAAGAAAGTTGAGAGAAGTATTATTAGATTAATAACTAGTTCACTAAAGCAAATCAGAAACAACTAGTTTGGAGCCAAAATCTTGTTGCACTTTTATAATAACAAGGTTGAGCGAAGTACCTTTAAATTAGTAGCTCAAATTAGACAAAATTAGTTTGGAGCCAAAATATTGTCCCAAGGCAAAACTCATTTACAACAATTTGAGATTGGCCTGTGGTAAAAAACGGTTCGAATCAAACGAGCTTGAATCAAAAATAAAAATAAAAAAATTCTTCGTATATTGTTGCGACTATCCTACAATATATCACATTGGAGTAACTGCCCAATATATATTTTTTTCATTCAGGATAATAAACCTAAATTAGATTTACCAACGGATGACTATCCAGAACTTTGGAGCGAGGAAGGAAGATGCTAAGTCATTTGTTCTACATTAGCAGAAAAGAGGACAAAATTTGCACTGAGCAATGGCAGGTAGACATTATGAAACCGAAAATAGAGGAAGTAATACACAATATATTCCATTCAACATTGTAATGTTTGAAATAAACAACATTCACAAGGACAATATTCAGGATACAATTTTTGGTTGGAGGTCACTGATAGGTTTAAGACCTTCCAAATACACAAATAATCATACATTTTCGAAATGACTGTATCTAGTAACTACTACTCCAGTAAGGATGGAGTTCAAAGATTCTATATCAGTAACCAGAACATCACACTAGTGTCTGGTTATACCAATATAGTAACCTGAGACTCCAGCATCCATGTAGCAGAAGCTTCTGTGCATAGCGCCACTTCTATAATGATCATGACTGTAGAACAAAAGCAAGCCAATAAGACTATACAACTAGAACTTGGTTTACGGCTTGAAGGAGATTCTTCTAGGAACGTAAAGGAACCCTTCAATTTGGTGCCAGCTGCCCATTCCATGCCCGCTTTAAACGGTTTGAACAGCAACACAATGAGCTGCAGCTTCCTAAACTGCAAACAGAAATCAAATTCAGTTGAGTGAGAATAGCAAATAGCCTCCTCAATGTCAAAGCTTCATTATAACATATTTCATTTAACTGCTGTGACAAAGTCATGTTTTCAGCTTGATTCCTTCTCACCTTGTGTTGTGATACTACTCTGCACTCGGATTCTTCTAGGAGCACCTCCCATGTGTGCAGCGAAGACGTGAATGGATATTGATTGATATGGAGGTTGTGTGTTCTTCGACTTGTAGGATAGATATACTAGTTGAAGAAGACTACTGATCTGAGGAATATCTGTAGTTTGTGTTGATAGAGGAAGTGCCATCTCCAAAAGACTGCTTCTGAGAAAAGACATCTTTACTTCATCTGGACTTGTTGCATTTGGAGAAGGGTAGAGAGTTCCAGATGGCATTTCAACCATTTGCATTTGCTGGTCTTTCTTTGTACCAACAAGTTCACCTACCAATTAAGGTTGAAGTTTCCAAAACTTGGGGATGCTGGGACACAGCTTCTTCTTTTCTTTTCTTTTTTCCCTTTTCTTTTTTGGTTTTGTTTTTGTTTTTTTTGGGGTTACACACACATCAAAGATTTTGGACATAATTGCCCAAAACCCTTGCTGTGTGTGAGAGACTAGTAACTTAAATCGTTTGTGAAATATTTGTAGGAGAATATCAGTCTGTAATAATGTGAGTTTGAGACACATTCTTACAAGGGCTCTTGTTGTTTATAAGTCCCCTTTGATATTCTCCTATAAATAAAATGTTCCGGTTCATTAACCATAATGGAGTGGCTAATGCAAATAATCTATCCATGGAGTACTTCAGTGTTTGTGTCACTGTTGTACTCCACCATCCTCATCATAAACCCTTCCCAATGATTTTGGTAGGTTGTAGTCATTGGAAAGAGTTTATGATGTTTTTGTTACTCAAGAACTTTGTGGGAAAAGAGCCGCATATTGCGACTCATTGCATCCAATATAGTTATTGGCATGCAGAACATCTCCCTGTTCCACGTATAATATTGGGGAAGGCAATGTGTAATTCTCTACCTCAAGTGAACGAAAGAACGATTGCAGATTTTCTTCTGATTGAGAATAAACCTGGATTAAGAATTATTCCAAGCAAGCGTTAAGTTTGGGTGTAATTCTCGTGCTCCATATTAGGAAGTATATATATGAAAATTTCAAAGAGCATGTTGATTCTCACCTCAGGAATCCTTTCATCTTTAGTTTGATTCTCGAAGTTAGAGGCTGTGTTGCTAACTGGTTTGCTGTCATAATTGGTTGGAATATTATTCTTGTTTGGAAGAGAAGAATCATTATCCTCAATTGGGGATGGCCAGCTCCTGCATTCATCAGTATAGACATCAGGAGCATTTCCCAGCTCAGGTGGCCCAGGAGGAGGAAAGGGTGAATCCAGATCTTCTCCTAGCTGAGCACATAACTGCCATTGCCAGGTTAAGCATCACAAAACAAGCAAGGGTTAAGTTTTGATATACTTCTTGTGCTCCATATCAACAAGTTCACATCAGAAAATGTTCAAAATGTCTCACCTCTCTAAGCATATCAGATGAAACACAGGTACGAGCTTCACCATCATCAGGATTGCCACTGCCAAGAAGAACACGTTCAAGCTCTTTGTAGGCCAGAAGTTCTTCTTCGTCTGTAATCATATGATGGATAGCAGCAGCTTGGTTATCAGAATTAGAGGCAATGTAGTCACCAGTACTACCATGAACATTTCCCAACTGAGGTAGCTGGTGTGGCCGAGGCGGCTCAGGAGGAGGAGAAGGTGAATCCAGATGTTCTTGCTGATCACATGGCTGCCAGATTAAGAATCACAAACAAGCAAAGGTTAAGTGTTGACATATTTCTTGTGCTCCGCATTTACAATTTTACATCAGAAATGTTGAAAATGCACATTCATACGCACCTCTTGAATCATATCATCAAAATCAGATGAAACAAAGCCACCAGGTTCACCATCATTAAGATTGCCAGTTCCAAGCACATAGTTATTATCAGACTCATAGTCAGCTGACCTATACTTGACGCGGTAAAGAACAAGGCCACTCAGCTGATTGGGGTTAGAACCCGGGTCATTTGGAGTGAGATAATACTCCTGCTTGACCCAGTCTGTCTTGCTCGACTTTTTCGGACGACCTAAATGGAAGGTCAAGGTCTTCTTTTTGCAAGTGAGCGATTTGGAGAGTTGTCGAGACTTGACTTCTCGTGGCTGGCCTGTGATTTTCCAGAAGCCCTTCTCTGTGAGCCTGTTGCGGCGAGGACTGTCGACGTATTTGTAATCAGGTCGGCTGAAGCAGAACCACGTCCTAGCTTGATATGGAGAATCTGGGAACATGAGTCCTGCTCCTGCAAAATGCAACACAAAACAAGTCTTGAAGTAATGAACAACATATTTCAACAGAACAACTGATCAAGATTATGTATAAACAAACATCATACCTTGGAAATTAGAAAATGGAAAGTGAAGAGAGAGAGAGACAGATTACCAGCTAAATCCCAAGGCTCGTGCTTGTAGAAATCGATTTCAGGAATGATGGAGGCCTTGCCCTGCATCAGCTGCTTCAAGAAGCGAAGAAAAAGTGGGATAGATTCATTATCAGGTAAATCCCAAGGCTTGTAATTGATTTCAGGCATGACTTGGTAGTCCTTGCCATTTATCTTCTTCCATAAAAGGTTCACCATTTTCTCATCAGAGGGACGGAATCTGAACTCAGGCAGCAAGTCCAGCACCCATGCTTCTGTTGTTGTTGTGCTGCTACTGCTGCTCATCCCTCCTTCAATTCAACTGTTTTGGAAAATTGGAATAAGACTATAATCAAATGTTTTGGCTTCAGAGAAGAGGCAGCAGAGCAGTGAGGTTGTATTTATAAATTCCCGACCGAGGTCTCTTGACTCTTGGTGGACTCACTGTACATGGCTTGAGGTCTCTTGATTCTCTTCGTCCCAAGCCACTTCCTACGATGCCTTTCCTTTTTATTTTCTTACTTTAGAAATTCTTGACTTGTATGCTCTTTTTCACTTTGCTTTGATTATAATCAATAATAAATTCCATACTCTTTGTTTGCCTTAAAGATAAAATGATAAATGAAAAGGTGCGTGCTAGTAACGCTAAGTGCAAATATTTATATAATGATGTTTAATTGAAATTACAATGATCTCATTAACTTTCAACAAAATTACCAACTAGCTTTTCCAATGTAGGAAAAATTACAAATTGGGACAGTGATTCAGAAAGGATGGATCAGATGAGAGGTAGAGTAGAGGGTACAGTACAACTAGTCAGTTGGCTTCCTTCCTCTTCCTCCCAAGTACAGAAGCTCTCTCAAATCGGGGGCCACCTATCCGCCACTTCTTAAAGGCCGCCATTGACGACTGAGCTGCCTCATACACTAGAAACAATTGTGCAACCATTTTGAGTCAACATTCATGTAGAAGAAGTTTGAGAGACAGTGATGAAAGATATGATAAAACATGTAGGGTGATATAAATCTTACGATTGGTTTCTTCTTTTGTTAAGTACGACAGCAATTTTGAATGTGCTGTAAATGCTGCGTTATGTGCCTTTGCCAGGATTTTCTGATACCTGGTCCTAAATGCAGATAATAGGAATGATCCCATGTCTCTATCACCAACCCTATCCATCCAAATGATTCAAACAAAATAAAGAAAAAACTAGTTAGAATCAGTTTGTCTGGCCACAAATAGTACATGTGAACTGCGCAGATTGTTCAGTGTCCAATTTACCACCCAAAAACAAGAACAGATAACAAATCATCCAGTTGTATTTCTTTGGATTCAGACAAGAAGCATCAGTCAACACTAAATACCCTCCTACCAGATCATAAACCACACTAGGCCAAGTCTACAAAGTGAAGGTCCAAATGTTAAACCAAGAGTGCCAACTTCCAAGCCAATCAATAAATGTCCAATTCTCAACGTTATACATGTTGGTTTTTCTTTTTCTATTTTCGCTTTTGGCTTTTTTCTCATTTACTTTTGTGTGTCAGGTTACACATTAATCTATTGTATAGACCTGGCTTTCACTGGAGAAACTCGGGGTTTATATCCCTTGACCAGAATTTTCAATAGAACTTCAGGGATAGTTTTCATTTTCAAATTGACAAAGAACAAGATCATGACAATTCACAGTGAAAAAAGTTTATCCAGAATGGGAGTCTTGTCATATACCATTTTCTCAACCCTCTACCACACTAGGGTTCATTTATATGAAATATCCACCTATTAGAATATAACTCAAAGAAAAGCATAAAAAGAACGCACCGATCAAGTTATGCATACAAGAAATGGGTAGGAGAGAGACTCACAGCGGTGCTATCTTGCATCCAAATTCATAGAAGTATAGACATCGAGATCTTAAATCCACAGATGCACCATCAGCCCCAAGTTCCAGTTTTGTTCTGACAAAAGAAGAAATCTACAAGAGTTAAATATGTAATACCAATCACTAATTTTGAACTTTGAACTTGAATCACATAAGTCACTCTTTATGCCTTCCCCAAAATCTAATACATGCCTGGAGGCTGGCAGCAACTATGCTTGATCAGTACCAACTAATAAATTCAATGATATGACAATTAAAACATAATATAATGCAGAGAAGAAATGTCTGAACATCAGATTTCAAAGACGGAAATAACTGAAAATCAATGACCACTTGCCACAATGAATCTCCCTGCAACTCAGCCCCAAAAAATGGCCATAAATTATTTTTAAATAAACCTATACAGATCATTACCTTTGATTGAAACATGCAGGAACCTTCATCTTTGCTACTTTTCTGAGGTGTAACTCATGGGCAAGCCAGTAAGGCAGCTCTACCTTTGAACCGGGTTCAACCTGAAATACAACCCCAAGAAGATATAAGAAAATATCTCTTTTGAACAAAAACCGTTCACTCCAAATTCACTCTGGTCACTTACACAATGGGTTTCAGCACTAGGATCAATATCAACCCCATTTACTGCTTGCTGGAAAACAACTGGGACACGCTGCTTGGAAACAGCAAACATGTTTAGAATACAGAATTAAAATGACTAAGTAAATAGAGCAAATGGAGTTTAGATTTCGAGGATACAAAGAGACGGGAATTAACCTGTTCCTCCACAAGAATATCATCAATGTCATAGTAACTTGCCATTTTCAGAAAAGATCCCACTTTCCGTACAATGCTCCCTGCCTTCTCCAGGACAGACTCCTGCAGCAACGGATCCATGAGCCACCAAAACCCAAAATGACATATAGAATATAAGGCTAAAATTTTGACATTGTAGTTCAATAAAAGGTATTTGAACCAGTCTAAATTGCTTAGGATTTCCCATATTTATGTGACACAGTTGCATTTGGGTTTACGATATGTAATTGGATTCTACAGAGATATCGAACCAACGAATTCAAGATTTCTTGTTTATGCAATTCAAACTGATAGGATACCAATATCAACAAGTTAGGACTCTATGAAGCATTTTGACAAACAAGTTGCAGGCAAGAAAAGTATTCCGCTCGCTCTAGCTATCGCTTTTTCTTTGAAAAAGCTCTTACGCTACGTAAACTACGCTCTTACGCTTAATCGCTCTTATCAATGACGGGTAAGGCGGTCAAGCTACCTGCACCTGTCTGGTCCGATCGTTTAGCGGCTCTTTCTAAGAGACGGGAATGTAAATAATAGGCTGAAATTAGCATATAATGAAAGATGGATTATAAGTACGGTGAAACCAGTATCCCAATTGTTCTAACAGAAAGACTTGTCGGAAATCTGGTTGGTCCAACCAAGAAAGGCATGGGAGTCTTTGGGCATCTCACAGGAAGAGGACGAAGAGTCAGCAGACCTTATTGATTTCATAGAAGAAGCATATATACCTATTTTCTTTCTTTCTCTGACTGAGTATAGGATAAAGACTAAAAACTCAGAAAAATAGATCAAACCCACAAATACCGAATTGGTGAAACATACATATCCAACTAATCCTAAGTTTAAAAGCAAGAATCAGATCAAGCCGACCATGAATCTACAGCATCGCATAGCTAGCCAAAATATGGAACTAAAATTCTCTAAAATCCAATCTGAAATGACGATATAGAGTTGAAATTAATTATATCGAAGTTCAGAATTACCTGAGTTCTTGTTTCCCTTTTTCTTTTTCGGGGGTGAAATCTGTGGCCGACGAGAGAGATTTAACTAAAACGGAGGGAAGAAGATCCAAAAATGAAATAAAAATGAAAAGGAGGGAAACTCAAAAATATTGGAAGAAAGGGGTATTCCTGTGTAACGCAGTGTACCATTTTTGCAAAAAGTTTACGAATCAGACACCGATTAACATTTTTTTTTTGGTCGAAAGACACCGACTAACTTAACTGAGCACGTATCTAGTTACGGAGACCTTATGGTTTCTTTATTGATTTATTTATTATTATTTTGGTTTATGAATTGAATTCTGCATATTAATATAGACAATATTTGTTTCATTTTGAATCATAGAAAAATAATAGTATGCGTTATTAAAAAAAAAAAAAAATTATTTTACTATCCATTATTGTAATCTGTCTACAATTTGCATTCAATTCGATGAGATTTCCAATGATTTAGCAAGATTAACTATTCCTTTAGTTGATCGGTTTTCTAATTTTAAGGGTATTTGATTACGGATTTTATTGATCAATGTGATTTTGAGAGGGTTATACATAATAAAGGATATATATATATATATATACACAGAGAGCTTTCATTGAGGGATCCCTCAAATAAGCTTATTTGAGGGATACCTCTTGTAGGCCTCATTCCGGATTGTATTTCACTAATTCAAATATTCTATTTTGTAGATACTCATTCAAAGATCATCTCTACAAAAAATCACTTGAATTAGATATCATTTAACCACTCAATTGAGTTATTGAAATTTTAGTATTTTCTTGAAGCACCGTGTTCATTGATTTTGTAAGACACAATTGGATGTCGAAATTCTGATTTGTCTAATTTTTTGTAAGGATGATCTATGAATGAAAACCTAAAAAATAAATGGTTTGGATCATTGGGAAAAAAATAGTAGGGTACCCTAAAAGGGCGTCCCTCAAATAAAATTATTTGAAGAATCCCTCAATAGAAAGAGACTATATATATATTAGTAAACACAGAAGAAGAAGAAGGTATTGGAATCATTATAATATCTATTCTAGGTAAGTTAGAAGATTGTAATGTCGTTGCTTCACATTTGACTTGAAAAATTAAATAGAATTCACCAGCAAAAACTGGAAGAAAAACAATAGAAAAAATAGAATTATGGAAATGACTATTCTCCAGTAGCACTGGTATCATTATAATATTCAAATATATTTAAAGAATATAGTCAGGCAGCTATACTTTTTAAATAATCGAATATATTCACATAATATAGCCGCACAGCTACTAGAAACAATTATTAATGTGTTAAACGATGGAGAAAGGCCAAAGTTTACAAACGAAGTCTTTTACTAAATTAAAGCTAACAATGAGGCTACTATTCATGGACCTTCTTTTCTTTTTTCTTTTTTCTTTTTTTTCTTTTTGCCCTTTCATTAGTGTAGTGTTCCACGCAACAATAGAAACTTCAATCTTATATTCAAGCACAGGTGGAACATTGATTGTCAAAACTAGTCCCACTGAATCACCCTATAAGATCATATGGTGAATCCTCTGCAAATTCTAATGGCATGGATTTCCAGTGTAAGCTTGGCTTCCAGTCAGCTTCCTTCAGTACCTTCAGTATCTCTTCCACCACTATTTTGCTTCCTTCAGCAGATAAATGAATCCCATCTCTGGAAAAGATAAGCAAGATTAAGTTTCTTTATGCCGGGAAATAAGATACTAATTGAAACTACATGACACATTAAACTGATAGATTTAGTTCAGCATAAACGTCCATTGACACCTTCAAAGGGATATCTTAACAGCAGTCAATAGATTTCATCCCTACTTCACATTGCTTCCTAAAGAAAATCCTATGCCTAAGATCATCTGAAAGTCACCCATGACGGATGGAGGAATGAAGCCTTCTCTCTGGAGAGAGGACATTAAACATCTACTTCCCTCAAATAGATGGATCAAATAATATTGTATGAGCTATTGACTGAAAAAAAAAACCATTCTTCACAACTGAATCAAAGAAGGGTCACAAGTCTGCTTAAAAGGGTTTGATTATGTGCTGGATAGGCACACCTGTATCAAACCGGAAAGCCCTCTAGGGTCACGAACAGTGCTGCTTGATGCATCCTGGGGCATCTTTACCTAAAAAAGGAGCACACAGCATCAAGTCTTGGAAAGAGAAAAGGGGACTAACAAAAGAAACACTAAGCTGTCCAGCTATCCACAAGCAAGATATACATAGCTCATCTAAATTCTAAACTACTGAAGGAAGAATAAAATCAGTATCACAAAAAGAATCAAGTAAGATGGGAAGAATGTGCTGTGGAACCTAATTAATATGAAAGGTGAACAGTGTTACCATACCCCACAGATTCTCAAATGATGCTTTAAGATCATTGGTCTTTGCTTCAGCTTCACCAATTCTGACTTGAAACGTTTCCAGTGACATTTCCCTTTCTTGAATCTCCACTTGGACTTTCTGATAGTCACTCAAAATAGAATAGTGTTATCTTCGAAAATATAGATTACGGAGTCAATGATAACATAAAGTATAAAGGAACATACCGAAATTTCTTGATACAGCTCAAACAGTTGATGCAGGAACATCCGAACAGGGCATGGATCTCTAGCTTACATCCTACTGCCATCTAAAGTGTAAACCTCCTTCAAATTTGAAACCCTCTGGTAAAAAACAATTGCTTTTCCCGCATCATAATCTCTCACCAGAACTTGCCTTTCAACACTTCCCAGGAAAATTAACCATAGTTGAACACATAAAAAAAAAGTAAATGTGAAGTCGGGCAAGATCAATAACTAATAGAAGTAACAATTAAATATTAATCACATACACGAACAGAAGAAGCCTGTAAACTTACCATATCTACCAACACGTTTAAAACAGCATGAATTTCAGAATAAAGAAGAGAAAGAGTAGTCGGGTGCCTTGTTTGTGGAAGCATGTTAAGAAGCGACTTTTTATGATTTGTCACAATGAAAGCATTGAGCAACCTTCCAATGGCATGTTCAACAGCAAGAGCCCAGACATCGCCATTATTCAAAGTCTGCAGAAACAACCATTGTATTAAGATTGATCACTTGGCGTGTAGTTGCAACTTGCAAGTAGCAATGAAATTGATTCCCATCCACAAAAATAGAAGCTTGGTAGAAAGAACAATAAGTGATAGAAGCGTAAATTAGCAATATTAGTAAAAAGTAAAATTATCTGATGACATGTTCTGCTCCTTATCAGGCTAGGCGGCTAGGCTGGCGCTGGGCGGCTAGGCGGTGGCTAGGCGGCGCTAGGCGGCTAGGCGGTGGCTAGGCGGACGCCTAGGCGGGTTGGGTCCTTTTCCGGTGCCGAACTCAGAGGACGAAGCAGTGACTGCGAGAGAAAGTTCTAGTCCTCTGCGAATAGTTCTAGTCCTCTGCGAGTGCAAGATTCGTGTTTATATTTAGAGAGTATAGCCGCTCGGCTGTACTTTCAAAATATTCGAACGTAATTAGAAAGTATAGCCGTTTGGCATCATTTTTGCTTTGTCCTCAGGGCACGTGCAGCATCTGCTATGAGAGCTCTTTGCTTTAAACTCTAGGAAGGATGCAAAATGCAGAAATAAAACGTATAGCCGCACGGCTATACTAACATAAACAATACCAGCCCGGAGCATAGGCCCACGTGTCAAAAGAGCCGGTCGTCTGTACTATTTTTTTCATAAAAAAAAATGAAAAACGAGTATAGCCGTCCGGCTATACTGTTTCTTGAAAAAAAAAGAAAAAAGAATCTGGTATAGCCCAGCCCCAGCGCCTGTGCGCCACTTGTCAATCAAGTAGAGACGCACGGCTATACTCTTTCTAAAACAATTAAGAAAAACTGAGTATAGCCGTGCGGCTATACTATATGTATATAATACGTGAATTTCGCGTGCCTTATTGAAATTTTTGTAAAAAATAAGCGTATTAAACATGAGAAAAACGTGCGGACATGTATAATACATTATTAAACGTGAAAGTAAAAAAGATATTTTTTTGACACAAAGGGTTTAGATAGGAAAAAAAACTAGTCCTTATAACAATACCATATGGTGTAACTTGACCAGCAAAATATTCATGCATGTCTGAGGTCCACAAATTATAATTTCCCTGTTACATATAGTAGATATGCACCTTAATTAATACAAATATATTAGTAATAAACACAAATAAATCATATATGACAATCTTAACTACCATTGAGGTGCTTAATGTCATCTATGAGAACTCATGCAGTTTTAGAGCTGGTAAGGAAGGCATCTGTTAAAACTGATTTGGAGACTCTATAATCTTTCTGACTGATATCATAAATTCCCATTTCTTTTAGTAGCTAGTTTTATGGGGCAAAGTGTTAGACACACATAAGAGAAACACAACCATGTACATGATCTGTTCTTGATTCCCGCTTTCGCTTATACGTTAGCAACACTTTGCTTCCCGACATTTAAGCTTCCAAAAAGAAATCTTGCTGCAATTCCAAACACTTGGACCGCATTTTTCACATGAAATTTGTTTTTGTTCCACTATGTTCAGTCTCATTTCAACACAGAAAAACCTGCATATGTTAAGGATGAATATCCAATTAACTAAACAGCAAGTCATGACTCATATAGTTCATGCAGTTACAAGTAGCAATACTCTGAAATAGTGACTGAAAAGTACTTGTGTCAAAGTGCACTGAACATGTGTCAAAGTGTTAAAAAGCCCTTGCTCGAGTATCAAGCTAAAATAATTTTGATAGATATGATTTGTCTGATGGTCTGATCTTATCCCTTCTGAGGTTATAGGAATTTTTCATAGGAAGAACCTACAAACCGCATCAGGGGATTCTCAAAAAAACTTTAAAATTTATCTCATTATTAACTTAACCACCATAAATGTCATTTACCCTTAAAAACCCCACCTAAACTTCCCCTTAAATCAAAATTCAGCTTCTCTTGAAATACAGGAACTCCATAAAACAGTCAAGTTACATGATGGGCAAAAGATTAATCCATGCGCGGTAAAATCTTGGATATCCAAGAGGATCAAATCTATCAAAAGCTTTCTGTCATCAACTCTTACAGCAAAGGATTTCTACACAGATTCTGTGATTGTTATTATAGATCATCTTCCAAGTATAGCAAGAGAAAATCAATAGCCCAAGTTTCAGTTGTCCTACTGGAGTGGCTATTAATGTCATCTAGGAGAAATCATGCAGTTTTAGAGCTGGTAAGGAGGGCATCTGTTAAAACTGATTTGGAGACTCTATAATCTTTCTGACTGATATCATAAATTCTCAATTCTTTTAGTAGCTAGTTTTATGGGGCAAAGTGTTAGACACACATAAGAGCAACACAACCATGTAGCGGGAATGAAAATATTAATATGGATGGTAGGAGTGACTTCAAAAGGACAATTAAAAATCAATACAATAGAAAAACACTGGGAGTGAACCTGTTAGAGATAAGTTAACAGAAGTTAATGTGATAGGAACATGTACAACATAGACCACCAAATGTACCTATAACCGAAGGAAGACTAGTTAAAGATAAATAAGGGCATGTACGATGATGAGGCTTAGCTATCAACATCCCTAAGGAAAGGACAATCACTCAATATTCGAGGCACCAGGCCAGGCTTGAGGCATGCATGATTCTCCCAATACGATTGGCCTTTTTATTTTCTGCCTACAATGTAGGCGAAATCATATAGATCTCTAGATAATGATCCACTGGCAATCACTCTTGGTCTTCACCTCTTACGTTCCCAGATTTTCTTCTCACTTGGTAGTTGGAATTTAGAGCGCTATTTTCTGTTCACAAATACTATGTCTGTCCCCAACAGTGCATTTCTATTATCTGTGCTATGTCAAACTCAAAATCAGAAGTCAACTTCAGAGTTGAGACTTTTATAATGATGCTTCAACTCCGCGCAAATTTTATACAGAGCTCACAGGCCACAAGTAAGGAGTAAAATGCACTCATCAAACCTAGATAATTATTTATGCATTCGTAGCTCCTCTATACCAACTGTACCAACTTCATGAACTTCAATTCCTTGTGGTCCCACACTCCCCTTGTGAAGTATTTCCAATGAAACCTTTCCTTGAGGCTTATCATTATCATATGTACTCATAAAAACTGCCTGGTGTCCCATCCAGCCTAAAATACTGCTGCACTAGATTAGCTAGACTCTGTATGACCTTATAAAGCCTTTCAAGAACTTCAGGTGTTGCGCCATAACACTAAAACCTAAAGTCATTATGCTACTTCCCTTCCCTACATGAAAAATCACGTAATGTTCTCCTAAACTGCAATCTCAAAATCCAACATTAGGCTCTCAATATAATCTTAACAAAATTCAAGATCAAGAAGACATTTTCTACTGATTTACGACAATTGACAGGTGCCCTCATACAACAATTGTCAAGAGCATCTTTAAACAAATTAAAACCCCTACATTATCTAGCGTTTCAATCAAAATTCAAAACTGAAACATTGAAAAAGCTATGAACTATTGAATACTAAAATTTACAATGAATGAATAGAGGCAACAGACCTTGACGAGAAGGGGAGAGAGAGAATGCGTTTGGATGCTGGAGAGCGAGAACTGAAAAGTAGGCCTAGGCGGGCGGCTAGGCGGCTAGGCGGTGGCTAGGCGGGCGCTAGGCTGCTAGGCGGTGGCTAGGCGGGCGCTAGGCGGCTAGGCGGCGGCTAGGCGGGTTGGATCTTTTTTCGGCGCCGAACCCGGAGGACGAAGCAGTGACTGGGAGAGAAAGTTCCGTCCTCTGCGAGTGCAAGCTTCGTGTTCGTTTGAATATATTTAAAGAGTTTAGCCGTCCGGCTGTACTTTAAAAATATTCGAATGTAATTAGAAAGTATAGGGCATCATTGTTGTTTGTCCAGGGCACGTGCAGCATCTGCTATGAGAGCTCTTTGCTTTAAACTCAAGGAAGGATGCAAAATGCAGAAAGGACGCTCTGATACCACTTGGTGCAGTTCAAGTATGAACTCGCAGAGCTTGTTACTATTTTTGTCCTTGTGGATTTCCTTACTACTCTTCCCCTTGTTTCTTACTTGTTTTGCACTTTAAAGTATGCTGATAATCTCATTGGCTAAAAATGTATGTGAATAATTTCACAATCTAAGGTCTACTAGATTCACTTGCGGAGTGGCTTGAAGCTGGTGAACAGCCTGTCTATATTGGATTTGATAGCTTTGTGAGTTTGTTGCAGCTTTCTCTATTCATGTTTAATATTTTTTTCCCAGTTCTATCCCAGAGTAGCTCTGTTTGTCCTTACCCTAAAAAAATTACTTGTTCCTTCCCAATTAAAACAATCAACCAAAGCCACAATCTCCAAAGAGCGACCACCTTCGTGTTGGTCCCCAACGAACGGGTTGTGGAGGTCTATTCATGACAGATGACAAATCGACCCTTTGGTTGTTCAGTTGTTCAATATCTAATTTGACTGAGGCATGTCTAATACATGCAAACTTATCACACATGCATACTTGTCATAACTCTGGGGTTATTTAATTGAAGTTGACATTGTTTTGTAATCAATTTCAACATGTAGATACTTGTCATAACTCTGGGGTTATTTTCTGTTATTTCAATCCCTTGCGTGGACCTGAATAGATTAAATTAACAAAGAAATAACTATTTTCGGTTGAAAGGTTAAAGAGCGTGCTGTTGAATTGCCAAGGCCATGGATGGCGAAGATGGGGTGACAGGAGCAGTGAATGCCTTTCATAGGCCCTTTCCTCACAATAAATCTGAGGATAAACCCGAGTCATTGCCGGCTAGAAGAGGCTTATTTTCCATCAGGAGGTGTTTTGGCCACTCCTCCTCCTACACACGATTCTTCACTGGTCCACATCGATGTTTTATTCCTATCATGCAAGACATCAGAAATGTGAAATTCTGATATCCTCTTACTAGGTTACTTAACATTACATCGTTTTTGTTTTGCTTGTCAAACAAATCTTCTACAGATGCCTTTGTCTTCATTATTATATAATGTCTATTAGGGCCACTTCCGCCAGGACAGTAAAAATTGTTACTGGAAGTGTTTTTAATACACTGAGAAAGATGTGATGCTTTGGTAGGGAGCTTGGAAATTTACAAAGCTGAACGATTCTTCAAGAGACTTAAGAACTATATTGATGGCTTAAAATAAATCCGTTGGCCGCTGCACTATACAAACACAGTTTCTTTCTTAGTCTTGCAACCCTATACACTTGCCTCTGTCAATTTACAGCATTATCTACAAACCAGACATCATCAAGCAGAAGATTAGTAGAAAACTCTAGCAATCATTCCCTATTCCGGCAGGTAGAATAGCAACTGGAGGAGGAGACACAAAGTTTTGCTTTTCTATGGTGCGGCACCTTTCAGAGTGTAGGAATCGAAGTAAAACCGAAATCCTAAGATTGATTTTTGGGTTTCTTGAGTGCAAATTTGTATTCGAATGTCTATACTTTTTAAATATTAAAATAAATTTTAAAGAGTATTTAGATATATATTGGGATCCTTTTAAAAAAAACCAAAATCTTTTCCTAATTTTCTTTTATCGATAAGAGTAGTTTATAGCATTATCCATTACTATTTGGCCATTATCCGAGTCTCTATTGTCTTCTTTTGATTTTTAACTATTTTCCCGTTTAACACTTGTATTATACATATACGTACGTATTTTTTTAATAATACTTTCGTTTTGCATACACGTCTTAAAGACTTAATACAGTACACGTATGTACATATTTTTCATGTTTAATACACTTATTTTTCTATAAAATTTTCAATAATACATACAAAATTTAAGTATTATACACATAAAATTATATTAAAATATTATACGGTGGCCGAACTTTTCAGTTCTAGAAGGTTAAGTGAGAAAATTTCCATTTTAGGGTATAAAGTGAGAAATTAAGACCCTTTGTATAGCCGCATGGCTATATTCTTTTCAAAAAATTTAAAAATAAAAAATAAAAATATTCCGATAGGTGCTATTAGGCGGTTCCTATTTTTTATATTTAATTTTTAAAAATAAATAGTACAGCCATGCGGCGATACCAAGGTCTTTTCTAAAAAAAAAATAGATATGCATAGTATAGCAGCACGACTATACGAGTATAGCCAGACTTATAATGTGAGAAACTGTAAATAATATATATATAAAATAATTATTCATACCATTTAGTATTCCAAAAATGGATTTTAGCCTCAAAACTTAAATCCAAGTCACAATGTGATTCGATCAACTGCTTGTTGGAGTTTGATTGAAATACATGAACTTGAGTCCCACATTGGAAAAGAAGAAAAAGTATGTACTTCTTAGTAGGCTTATGGTTAGGGTTCGAGGCTTGAGAAAGGTTGGGAACAATTTCGGAAACTAAGGTTTTTGGTTCGAGACTTGGATGTACCCAAACTAATTTTGTGAAAACAAAATTTTAAAACAAAGTCCACAAAAAAAAAAAAAACTATTTATTAAGTAATTTATGAAAAGAGTAAAATAGAAATAATAATTAAACATAATTACCAATTAAAGTAATTAAAGAAAGGCTATAATATTACTTAATCACATATATTAAACTAAATAAGTTGGCCAAAAAATAAAAATAAAGAAACTAATTTTATATAACTAAAATTTAAAAAAATAATAATAATATTTTTTTTTAAAGGCCAGAAAACCTCTCTCGACAAAATTCTGTCGGCACAAATATTTCCCGGCCAAAATTCGCCTCCCCAACGAAATTTTGTTTGTAGGGGTAACTTCGTCGAGGCAAGTCTAATCCGGAAAAGTTTCGCTAGGATAGATTTGTGCCGACGAAATTTTGTCGGGAGAGGTTCTATTTAAAAATAAATATAAATTTAGTATCTTTTAGGTCCAACAAATTTTCTTTTTAGTAATTAAATGAAATCTTAGACTTATTTAATTATGTTCTAATTATTATTTCTTTAGTGAATAACTAAATACTTTAATTAACTTAATAAATGGTAATTATTATTTTTATTTAATCAAATGTTTAAATACTAATTATTCACTAAGTAGATAGTAATTAAAACATAACCACTAAATAAAGTAATTAAAAAAGAGAGATCAAGATTATGCTATTCAAAACGTACAGCCGGGCGGCTATACTTCTAAAATATTCTATTTAAATAGTATAGCCGTGCAGCTGTCCTTTTAAAAAAATCTATTAAACGAGTACAGCCGCTCGGCTATACGCTTGAAATATCCTTTTTAAAATTTTCTTTTTTATTCATTAAATAATAACTTAGCCTTGTTTAAATACTTTCATTAGTGCTTATGTTTTAATTATTATTTCTTTAGTGAATAATTAGTATTAAATATTTCAATAAAAATCCTAGAAATTTAGTTTTAGTACCCAAAATATTTTAGTATTCCAAAAATAGATTTTAGTCTCTAAACTTAAATCCAAGTCACAACGTGATTCGATAATATCAACTGCTTGTTTGAGTTTGATTGAAATACATGAACTTGAGTCACACATTGGAAAAGAAGAGAAAGTATCTATTCCTTAGTAGGCTTATGGTTAGGGTTCAAGGCTTGAGAAAGGTTTGGGAACAATTTCGGAAACTAGGGTTCTTGGTTTGAGAGTTGGATGTACCCAAACTAATTTTGTGAAAACAAAAATTTAAAACGAAGTTCACAAAAAGAATAGAGAACTCCAACATATTTAAATATTAAATAGTATAGCCGTGCGGCTATATGTAGTTATTTTGTCCTTGGGTGGAATATGCTGATTCATTTGTTCTACATTAGCAGAAAAGAGGAAAAATTTTGCACTGAGCAATAGCAGGTAGACATAGTGAGACTGAAAATAAAAAGAGGAAATAATACACAATATTCCATTCATCGTTGAAATGTTGGAAATAAATAACATTCACGAGGATATAATAACAAAAGCAATATTAACAAGGATACAATTTTTGGTGGTAAAGGGTGGGATGTTTCAGACTGATATAGGTCATTGATAGGTTTAAGTCCTTCAAGATAAAAAAAAATAATCGTACATTTTTGAAACAACGGTAACTAGTAACTACTACTCCATTAAGGACGGAGCTCAAAGCTTCTATATCAATAACCATAACATCACACTAGTGTCTGGTTGAACTAATAGATAAACTGAGACTCCAGCAGCCATGTAGCAGAAGCTCCTGTATAGTGACACTTCTATAAAGATTGATAGTGACTGGAACAAAAGCAAGCCTGTAAGGCTATAGAACTAGAACTTGGTGTTGAAGTATTGTACCATGGGGGGACTTGGTTTATGGCTTGAAGGAGATGCTTCGAGGAAAATAAAAGAATCCTTCAATTTTCTGCCGGCTGCCCATTCCATGCCTGCTTCAAACAGTATGAACAGCAATACAATGAGCTGCAGCTTCCCTGACCTGCAAACAGAAAACAATTAGCCTCCTCAAAGTCAAAGCTTCATTAGAACAGATGTCATTTAATTGCTGACGTTCAGCTTGATTCTCTCTCACCTTGTCTTGTGATGCCACTCTGCAGTCGGATTCTTCTCGGAGCATCTCCCATGGGTGCGGTGAAGACATGAATGGATATTGGTTGATATGGAGGTTGTCTGTTCTTCAATTAGTAGGATAGATATACTAGTTGAAGAAGTCTACTGATCTGAGAAATATCTCTAGTTTGTGCTGATAGAGGAAGAGGAAGTAACGTCTCCAAAAAAACTGCTTCTGAGAAAAGACGTCTTTAGTTTGTCTGGACTCGTTGCATTCGGAGAAGGGTAGAGAGTTCTGGATGGAATTTCAACCATTGTATTTGCTGGTCTTTCTTTGTACCAACAAGTTACACACGCATAAACGATTTTTGACAAATTGCCCAAAACCATTGCTGTCTGTCACAAACTAGTAACTTGTCTTTTGTCTTGGACATAAATGTCCAAAACTACGAAGAAGTTATTAGAAAAATCTTCGAATTATTTGTAGGAGAATATCACTCTGTAATAATGTGAATTGGAGACACATTCTTACAAGGGCTCATGGTTTATAAGTCTCCTTGATATTCTCCCATAAATAAAATGTTGTGGTTCATTAAACATATTGGAGTGTTTTTCCAATAGCTAATGCAGAATATATTTTCCCTGAAGTACTTCAGTGTCCGTCTTACTGTTGTACTCCACCATCCCCATCATAAACCCTTCCCAATGACTTTGGTAGGTTGGAGTCATTGAAAAGAGTATATGATGATGTTTTTGTTATTCAAGAAGATTGTGGGAAAAGAGCCGCAGTCTCCGGATATGGAGATTGCAACTCATTGCATCCAATAGAGTTATTGGCATGCAGAAGATTTCCCTGTTCTGGCTGCAATATTCTTGAAAGCCATGTGTAATCGTCTAGCTTAAGTTGTAAGAATGATTCCGGATCTTCTTCTGGTTGAGAATAAACCTGGATTAAGAATCACAAGCAAGCGTTAAGTTTCGTTGTACTTCTTGTACTCTATATTAAGAAGTTGATATATGAAAATTTCAAAGAGCATTTTCATTCTCACCTCTGACGTCCTTTCATCTTTAGTTTGATTCTTGAAATTAGAGGCGGTGTTGCTAACTGGTTTACTGTCATAATTGGTTGTAATATTATTCTTATTTGGAAGAGAAGAATCATTATTCCCAATCGGAGATGGCACAGAAGCATTTCCCGGCTCAGGTGGCTCAGGTGGAGGAAAAGGTAAATCCAGATATTCTCCTGGCTGAGCACTTAGCTGTCAGATTAAGAATCACAAACAAGCAAGCGTTAAGTTTTGAAATACTTATTGTGCTCCCTACTAACAATTTTACATCAGAAATGTTCAAAAATTAGTTTCATTCTCACCTCTTGAACCATATCATCACAATCAGATGAAACACAGCCACCAGGTTCACCAGCATCATGATTGCCACTTCCAGGCAGATCATGTTCTAGCTCTTTGTCAGCCAGATGTCTATCGGCCTCCAGAATCATATTATTTGCAGGAGCTTGATCATCTTCAGAATTAGAGGCCATGTAGCCACCAATACCAGGATCAGCTGATTCATCACAGATTGAATCATCCTTCAGCTTTTTATTATTTGACTCATAATGAGCTGACTTATTCTTCATGCGGCAGAGAACAAAGTCACTCAGCTGATTGGGAATAGAACCCGGTTCAGTTTGAGTGAGATAATACTCCTGCATGACCCAGTCGGTCTTCGTCGACTTAGACACACGACCTTCATGGAATGTCAAGGTCCTCTTTTTGCAAGTGACCGATTTGGAGAGTTGTTGAGACTTGATTTCTCGTGGCTTGCCTGTGATTTTCCAGAATCCCTTCTTTGTGGCCCTGTTGTAACGAAGACTGTTGATGGATTTGTAATGAGGTCGGCTGAAGGAAAACCACATCCTAGGTTGATATGGAGAGTCTGGGAACAAGAGCTCTGCAAAACGCAACACAAAACAAGATATTGAAACCAACCCAATACAAGTCTTGAAGTAATGAATAACAGAATTCAACTAAATTACTGAACTCTATGTATACATAGAAATTTTAAAATGGGCAGTCAAGAAAAAGTGAGATAGATAAATGGATTATGTCAGGTAAGTCCCAAGTACATAACAACAGTTCAATACTTCAAAAGAACAATTGATCAAGATTATGCATGCATAAAAATCATATCTTGGAAATGAGAAAATGGGTAGTGAAGCAAAAGTGAGATAGATTAATGGATTACCAGCTAAATCCGAAGGCTCGTACTTGCAGACATCGATTTGAGGGATGATGTGGCAGGCTTGGGAGGCCTTACCCTGCATCATCTGCTTCAAGAAGCGAAGAAAAAGTGAGATAGATTCATTATCAGGTAAATTCCAAGGCTCGTAATCGATTTCAGGCATGGTTTGGGAGCCCTGGCCCTCCATCTTCTTCCTCAAAAGGTTCACCATTTCCTCCTCAGGGGGATGGAATCTGAATCCACGCAGCAAGGGAAGCAACCATTCTTCTGTTGTTGTGCTTCTCATCCCTCCTGCAACTGTTTTGGAAAATTGGAATAAGATTATCAAATGTTTTGGCTTCAGAGAAGATGCAGCAGAGCCGTGAAGTTGTATTTATAAACAAACTCACCCACCCACAAGCCACAGCACTGTCACTGCGGTTTTGGACTTGTGTTTCATCCCAAAAGTCCTGAGCTTCCCAACCAAGGTCTCTTCCTGGACATACATGGCTTGATGAGTCGTATGTGTGGATCCCACCCACTTCCTATCATCACCATGCCCTTTTTTTTCTTTTTCTTTTTCTTTTTTGTCCTTTTGAAAACAACAACAAAAAACCCCTCTCGTAAGTTCAGCTTTTAGGATTCTTTATCATCGATTTGTGGGGAAAATAATATACTTTAGAAATTGAATATCTTCTTTTTTTATTTGTTGGGTGAAACAGATGTAATTTAGTCAAGCTATGAGCAGATGCAATTTAGCCTGCTTCAGTGCTGGCATGTACTACAAATATAAAGAAGAGAAAGTAATATGCGAAATTCCATTCCACAATAAAAAGGTTGGGGTACGCAATACAATACTCACAAAAATACAATTGAAAAGAAAAATGGATACAATATTTGGTGGTAGATGGGTGTAATACTAGTCTAATACATAGACTGAGATTCCAGCAGTCATGTAGCAGCTCCTACAATGCACCACTTCCAGAATAGCAACTTCAGAACAAAAGTATTGCTAAGGCTAGAACTACAACTTGGTTGCTATAATAAGGCTATATATACGACTTCAGGGAGATGCTTCGGGGAAAATGAAAGAATGAACCCTTCCAATTCATCCCAGCTGCCCCTTCTATGCCTATTTCACAAGGCCTCTTTTGACATTCTTCTGTTTCCTCATGGTAGTAATAATCCTAGTTAGCAATAACTTTATTCAAGAACTTTGTGGGAAAAGAGTCATCAACTCCAAACTGGAGATTGAAGCTCATTGCATTCAATATAGTTATTGTCATGCAAAACATCTCCCACTTCTGTGTTCATTAGTGGCTGCAGTGTGTAATCCTGTAGCTGAGGTGCATGAAAGATTAATTCCAGATTCTCTTCTTGTTGAGGATATTCCTGTATTAAGAATCATAAAAAAGCAACCGGTTAAGTTGGATATCTCCATAATAAGTTTATTTAATAAAACGTTAAAAGAGTATGCTCATTCTCACCTCTGAAATCCTTTCATACGTAGTTTGATTTTCAAAATTAGCAATGGTGTTTCTAGCTTGTCCATTGCCATCATATGTAGATTGCCATTGATCGTTATAGACATTGGCATGTGGGACACTTCCCAGTTCGGTGTATATTGGTGACTGCAGTGTGGAGGAGCAGTAATCATGTGGCTGAGGTGGATGAAAGCGTGGATCCAGGTTCTTTTCTGGCTGAGCACATTGCTGCTGGATTAAGAATAAAAAACAAGCTAGCGTAAGTTAATGAATACTTCTTGTGCTCCATATTAGGAAGTTGGTATTAGAAATGCTCAAAAAGCATGTTTATTCTCACCTCTCCAGCTTTATTTTCAAAACTAAAGGCATCAATATACATAAAACCTTCCAGTTCTGTATATGTTGGATCCAAGTTTCTTTCTTGCTGAGCATATAACTGGATTAAGAAACATGTAGGTCAGGTCAATTTTTAGCCAGATATTAAGTTCATATCAGAAATATTCAAAAAGCAAGTTTATTCACCTCTTGCGACATATCATCTGCGACTTCATTTTCAAAATCAGACATGGTGAAGCCATGCGGTTCACCTTCATCACAGGTTGAAATATCATTGTTATCAGTAACATGATACTCATTATCTCCAAATGGAGATTGCATTTCATTACAATCTTCATTAATGCCATTGGCTTGCAGAACATCTCCCAGCTCTATGCTTGCTGGTGATTGCAGCGTGGAGGGGCTGTGATCCTGTGACTAAATGAAAGGGCGAAGCATTAAGTTTCGACGAACTTCTTGTGTTCCCTAACAAAAATGTTTAAAGTATAGAGCATGCTCATTCTCACCTCTGGAGTCACAACAGCTGCAACTTGATCTTCACAATTAGACAAATTGCAGTTGCTAGGTTCACCCTCAGCACAGATTGAAGTATCCTTCTTATCTGGTTTTTTCTTCAAGCGACAGAGAACAAAATCCCTCTGCATAAGTTGGAGACCCCATATCAAAATCAAAAATGCCTTCCTACATTAAGCTATCAACAAACAGCAATTGCAATTCTTATAAGATCACACACATTAAAAGCATTACACAGCACAACCAAACAGAACCTGTTAGTGCATTTAAAACTCCACCACTGTATTAAACATGAAACACTAATCCAATAGACAAAACTTGATGCTGCATAATCCAAACACAGCACAAAGTAACAAAGTTTGTAAATAATCAAAAGGAACCCATAAATAATCAAGCATGGACGAAAGAGAATTACCTGTGCCAGCTTAGGATTAGAATTGGCTTCATCTTCAATGAGATAATACTCGTGCACGACCCAGTTGGTCTTCTTCGATTTAGGCACACGACCTTCATAGAAGGTCAAGGTCCTCTTCCTCCCAATGACAAATTTGGACCCTCGAGCCCTGATCACACGTTCCTTGCCTGTGATTTTCCAGTAGCCTTTCCGCGTGGCCCTGTTGGAGCGATTGCTGTTGATGTATTTGTAATCCCTTAGGCTGAAGAAGAACCACTCCATATCATGATATGGAGAGTCTGGCTCTGTGAACAAGAGCCCTGCAAATGCAACACAAAGCAAAATATCAAAATTTGAAACCAACCCAAGAACTAAAAACAGAACAAGATTACTTTTTTCAATTGAAACCAACCCAGTTCTTCAATTATTGAAACAGAACAAGATTGATTGTATATACATAACCATGCATCATTAATGAGAAATGGGTAGTTAAGAAGCTAAGAGTGAGATAGATTAAGGGATTATTACCAGGTAAATCCCAAGGCTCGTGCTTGCAGAAAGCAATTTCAGGGATGATGTGGTTAACTTTAAAATCTTTATCCCATTTCTTCTTCTTCAAGTAGTGGTTCACCAGTTCCTCTTCAGTGGGATGGAATCTGAACCCCACAGGCACTGAAATCCCTCCTGTTGTTTTTCTGTTGTGCTTGCCGTCCATCGCTCTCTCTCTCTCTCTCTAAGCAAGCAAGAACTCCTGTTGTTTTTCTGTTGGGCTCTCTCTCTCTCTCTCTCACATCAAGCAAGAAGAAGCTGCAATGGCATCAGCAGAGTGCAGTTGTATTTATTAAACAAACTCACTCACACTCTCGGTACTGTTTGATCCCCAACCCCTCCCAGGGGATTTATAAGTCCTCAACTTCCTAAACAAGTTTTTGCTGACATTGCACCTTTTTTATTTGTTTTCTTTTTTGGTGTTTTCCATCGACAACCCCTCTCGGAAGTTTAGCTTTTTGAATACTTTACATTTCTGTTCGAGTAAGTTACATATCCTTTTCCCACATTGAATTCCACATCAAAGAACAAACAAAGTAAGAATAGTATTATTCGACCCCGAAAAAGAAGTGAGAATAGTAATACTACATTGAATAGATGACACGTTGTTACATGTAGACAATATTTGAAGAATAAATTTAAAAGGCAATTATATTTTGCATTTTTACGAATTATTACGCTATTAGTCTCGTCGTGAATTCAACCGTGAAATTAACTTTGTTTTCTTGGTATGACACTCTTTTTGGCCCATTTTTATAATCGTCAAGATTTTACGTTGACAAATAATAACTTAAAATAAATTCTTAACCTTCTAGATATATAGTGAGATGAAAAATGACTTATGTGACATCAATATGCTTAAAAGGAAATTAAAATCATGTTTAACTTTATCTAGCTGCAGTAAACAAATGGAGTATTCAAGGTTCACCCAAAAACCTTTATACAATTCCAGATTCTTCTAAATATAAAGACCCCTACTTTAATTCTAGATTCTTCTATAGACAAAAACCCCATAAAAAAAATAATTAAAAAACAAGAAAGATTTAAACAATCTTGGCACCGCCAACTGATAAAGGTTTTGATTGATTCTTAAGGGTATTTAGATAATATAGAAAAATATTTCTGAGTTTGTGATTGGAGAAATGGTGATATCCAGGCTTTTGAAACTTTACCCCCAAGTAGTTTTCAAGAACTTGTTCACCAAGTAGTCTTCAAGAACTTGTTCACCAAGTAGTCTTCTTCGACCCCACCTTCGATTCTCTTCACCTAAAGTACCATCATTCACATTCTTTTTTTCTTCTCTCTGTTATCTGTTCCCCACTTGCCAATTGCCATTGTACCTCTTCTAGTAAATCAGATTCTCTACCGTTTATAAATGGGTGATTCTGCACCATTATAGACCACATAATTAATGCTAAAATATTAAAACTATAAGAGAATATTTGTTTGTGGGAATTTTCTGTGTATTCTTCTCCTTGTAGGAGGTCATATTTATAATACAACGAAACCTGAATGGGCAAGTAAATAATAAATTCCTAAATCTATTTACAGTAGGAAATCAGAAATTAAAGTAAATCAATTACAATTATAATAGGAATTCTTGGTGTGTAAGGAAAGTAAGTCAATATCCACAAGTCACGCCAACACTCCCCCTCACGTTGGTGCATAGATGTCGCCAATACCCAACTGATCCAGTGAATTGTGGAATGCTTTACTGGAAATCGCCTTTGTCAAAATATCTGTCAATTGATCCTCGGATTTCACAAAATGCGCAATCTGGTCCATATGTCGGGGTCGTTAGTTGAGAAGTCATAATCTGCGCAGCGGAAGATGCATAGGATATAGTTGAGTAGGAATTGGGATCCGAATATGAGCCTGAGTCGAGGCCGGAGTCAGAGTTGAAATCGGAATCAGGGTCTGAATCAGAGCAAAATTCGGGGTTGGGGTCATCATCGGAGTGGGGGTCGGGGTCGTCTTCGGAGTTGGGGTCGGAGTCGGAGTCGGGGTCGTCTTCGGAGTTGGGGTCGGGGTCGGGGTCGAGGTCGTCTTCGGAGTCGGGGTCGGGGTCGTCTTTGGAGTCGGGGTCGAGGTCGTTGTCGTCATAGTCGGAGTCGGGGTCGGGGTCGTCAAAAGAGGATCCTGATTCTGGATTAGGTTCGGGGTAAAAGTCTGCATCTGTAAGAGCGGAGCCATCTGGGCACTCAACTCAACGATGGTTGGTGGAGAATGAGAGAATGAGTCGGTGGTGCTACCTCTATGAGGGTTGAAAAAATCATCAACCCCCATAACACTAAATAAAATAATCTCTATTACAATAGGACAAAATATAATTGGTAAGTAACCAAAATTCTAATGAAATAAGGACTCGCCAACACTCCCCCTCAAGTTGGGCAAAGATATTTCGCAGGCCCAACTTGACAAGCGAGTCACAGGACACCATACTTGAGAAACACCAATTGTAGAGAAGATCTTTTAGTCAACCACGAGTGAAACAAGTGACAAACTAAAACAAAGTTCACAGCGGAAACACAAGAGCAAACCCTAAAAAATAGGGCACATAGCAAAACACAGAAACCCTGTGAGCACGGGTGTAGATAAGGCAGAACACAGAAACCCTGTGAGCACGGCAATAGGTAAGGCAGAACACCGAAACCCCATGAGCACGGCAGTGGCAACAATAAATTCTTCCATATAAACTTTAGCTAATTCACTCAGACACAACTTCTCTTCAATCTTCCTCTCCCCTTGAAGAGAAGGGGTCGTCGGAGTCAAGAAATAAGCAACATCTTCATAGAAATATGTCAAGGTAATTGGGATAGGTCAATAAACATATCCCTTTCACTCCCCCTCCCCCCCTCTCAAGGGGGGAGAAGAGCACTTAAATTTCAAGAAGAACACAAGCACAGGTCCCTAGATCGAACCTGGCTCTGATACCATGCTAAAATATTAAAACTATAAGAGAATATTTGTTTGTGGGAATTTTCTGTGTATTCTTCTCCTTGTAGGAGGTCATATTTATAATACAACGAAACCTGAATGGGCAAGTAAATAATAAATTCCTAAATCTATTTACAGTAGGAAATCAGAAATTAAAGTAAATCAATTACAATTATAATAGGAATTCTTGGTGTGTAAAGAAAGTAAGTCAATATCCACAAGTCACGCCAACAATTAATACATCGCAATCACTCTATTAAAGACGGTTGACAATAAAATCAAACCGCCTCTATGAAGCCTTACTTTTTTTCCTTATGCACCAATTTTTAATGGTAATCAGCTCTTATTCAAACCATTTGGACCACTGAAAAGGATGAGGCATAACCCTTGAAGGATCTAGAATCTAACATATGTTTATGCAGGTACCAGCTCTCCAAGAATTCTATGGTGAGGAACTTATATATGGCTCTTAAGTGAGGTCATATCTCTTAACGGTTGGATCAAATTTGTTAGCCTAATCCAACGGTTAAGAGATAGGACCTCACTTAAGAGTCGTATATAAGGCCCTCACTATAGAATGACTCACCAACTACCAAGCCAAGATTTTGAGATGGGTTGTGGGCCTTTTATCCAGTACAATAGGATACTAAGGACCCAATTAGAGCCCACATATAACGCTTATTTGGCTTCTGTTTTCTTTTGCTTTGTGGCTGGGATTCTATAGTGAGGGCCTTATATATGGTTCTTATGTGAGGTCATATCACTTAACCATTCGATCAGGCTAACTAATTTGATCAAATGGCTAACCAATTTGATCCAACGATTAAGAGATAAGGTCTTATCTAAGGGCCATATAAGGCCCTTACCATAGAATTCTTATTGTGGCTGTGTGGGCACAAGTCATTCTATAGTGAGGGCCTTATCTAAGGCTTTTAGATGAGGCTCTATCTTTTAACTGTTGGATCAAATTGTCTATCTCTTAATTGTTGGATCAAATTAACCAATTCGATCCAATGACTAAGAGATAAGACCTCATCTAAGGACTTTAGATATGGCCCTCACTATAGAATTCTACGGATGGGCACACTTCCATTTCCTTTTGTGGTTTGGGCCCTTGTTCAGTGTTTCTCTTATCCTTCTTTGAAGTAATCATTTTGTGGTTTGGGCCCTTGTTATGTGTTTATATGATCCTTCTTTGAAGTAATGCACATTATGCACTGATGGATTTAGTTTCCGACCAAAAAAGAAGAAGAGTGTTGACGCTCGGCATACACCAAGCCAAGCTGCCTAATCAAAAGACGGCATGTGGACTCCTTAGAACACCTTACACCTAAAAGACCTCGGCCTCGGCTCCTAAACATTACCCTGTCAAAAGCCACAATATAAGGAACCGCCCTCACTAATGACAAGACCCCATCCCATCAAGACAAGACTGTCCCCATCCCTGACAAGGGGCCTACTCTGCTAGCAGCGCCCCCTACCCAGCAGAGATAGAGAATACAGGCCACCGCGAACGAAAGGCATGGGCGAAAAGCCCATCAAACTGCTCCTTGACTAAATAGGAGGTGACATATGCGGCTCGGCTTGGAGCCGAGGTGGTCGGCTTGTAAATACATTGCATCATTGAATCCCCCTATAAATAGTGATAGAACCTTTGTAAGAAGGAGACGATTCCTTCCTCCCTCTCCAAAATCCCATGTACTTGACCTATGAAATACATTCCTAAAGAAAAGACAGATTACTGTCTAAACCTATTTTTATATATTCGAAAGCTACGAACATATATCGTGTTATCTATTTAAATATCTGGTAGGTTCAACATTTGGCGCCGTTTGTGGGAACACACACTCAAAGGTTACGCGTTGGCTACTTCACTACCAACATGTTAAGCCGGAAAATGAAGGGAACCTCCACCCCTGGTGACAGGTCCCGATCCCACGTGGAAGGAAAGCTGTTATGGGCATAGGGATCACTTTAAATTGACGCACGTACTTTTAGGAGCCGGGGGTAGGGTTTTTAATTTAATACTATATTGTATTAATAGAATATTTTGGTCATTGACTCAGGCACCCGGGCACCAGTTGACCCGCAGGAGGGACCTTCAAGAGGTCCAGCGAGCTCAGACTATCAGTGAGTGGACTCTTTGTTTTTATAAATGAATTTAATCAATTCAGTTTCAGTTACCAGCTGTTTTATTCTGTTAAATATTTTATGTTGCATGCTGCCGAGTGAATTGTTCTTCAAAGCTTATAGGAACAGATATTCTTGTTCATTATCAGATAAATGGCAGCAGAATTTTAAAGGTTACAGAAAGTTAATTATTCAACAGATTTCCTTCAAAAACTTTATATTTTCTTAAATCGCCTTGTACCCAGATATTAAATGTTGCCTTCGGATTATATTTGTTGCCTTCGGTTTAGTCAGCATGCTTGACAGTTGCCCCACGAGTTCCTTGGTACTCGAACTCGTGTGGAGCGAGTAATGCGGATAAAGGTGGACTACGGTCCCCTGAATCCTGCGAGTTGCGGCTCGGACTGACTTCGTGTCACTGAGACCTGCGAGTATGTGTCACCCATGGTGATGCAAGGAATTGGCGGATATAAGGATTTGACGGAAAAAGGGGTACACCTAGGTGATAGTTTTCAACTGTTTTCAAATGTAGAGTTCTATACATGCATTGATTTCAGAAATAAAGAAAATAAGCTAGTTTGTATAACTGTTTTTACAGTGGGGTTAGTATGTTCATATAGTATTTTCTAAACTTTGTTTTTGGGTCCACTCACCCTTCTTGTTGTTTTGCGCCCCCAGGCAGTAGACGTACACAGGAATCCACCACCGGGCCACTTCCCATCTTCCGCGCCTTTCTTTGATGTAGGATTTGTATTTTGTACAAAGATTCACTCTTTTGTAAATTCTTAGCAGTCGCTCTGATGTTTTGCCCTAGACTGAGTTTTGATCTCTTGGAATGTATATATACATATGCTGGCAGTTGGTTGTATATATGTATACTTATTTGGCAGGTGTGAATGTTTTGGTATTGAGCCAGTTACAAGGGAAACTCTGCCGGTTTTTCGGTAGAAGTCAACCTTGTTATTTTATCGTGTTTTGTATAGAAGGGCAAATAGGTCTTTTGTGCCCGACATTTGCCAAGTGTCGGACACGCACAGGGTCTGACTCGGATTCCAAAGCGGAATTTGGATCGGGTCTTGTCACCTGGGACTCCCAGCCAGAAAAGCATGAAGCGATGAAAGGCAGAAAAACAGTGGTTGAAAGCCCTTGAAGCCAAGGTGGAGCTACTCAACGAGGCCAACGTCATTCAAGACCAAAACAAGGTCTTTAAAAACCAAAATGAACACCTCAAGGAGCAACAGATCGGCCTCCAGGCGAACCTAGGGAAAGCCTAGAGAAAGGCCACCAAGGATTCTAGCCGCACAAGGCGCGTGGAACGATGCCTATTCGGCAAGGAAACGACATCCGCACACATGCCTCGGATCAGCAACGTTGGGCTCGACCACACCCCTGAATTCAACCAAGAGGGGTACTCCACCAGAGAACTCATCCCGCAGAAAGGAGGGGAAGGTGAGGTCGGACCCAACCCCCCAGCCACTACCGCCAATGAGGTCGACCTAAGAGAAGCTATGAGAGCCATGATCAAAAGGGAGATGGGGAGCGTCTGGGATCGACTCGGCCATGTCAAGAAAACCTACCACTCGCTTGTCCCCTCGTTATCTGAGGATGAGATCCCTCTTTCCTATACGAAGAACCTCCTCGACTCGGTTGTGGTAGGCGACACAAAGGCTCCCAAAATCGCCCTTTATGAAGGTCTCACCGACCTTTACGATCACCTCGACAGCTTTCGCTACGCCATGAAGGGTAGGGGAGCAAACGAGGCCACCAAGTGCCGACTTTTCCCAACAACCCTGAAGGGTGCGGCGTTGAATTAGTTCAAACGATTAAGCCCCGAGTCTATTGGCTCGTTCTCTGAGCTATGCTGGGCTTTCCTAGATAGATATATGATAATATCAACCCGACTGTACACTACCAACGATTTCTCGGCCGTTAGACAGAAAACGAGCGAATCCCTCTGGGATTATATCACCTGATTTAACGAGTATGCTCAATGTAAGGGTTGCGACTAGGCCACAGCCTACAATGCACTCATAGGAGGACTTCATGGTAGCGATTTCTTCTTTCACCTCACCCGTAACCCCCCAGAGACATACAAGGACCTCCTCCAAGAGGCCACATGCTACAGCCGAGCTAAGCAACTCAACTCGGCTAGTACCAGTACCACCACAGGGCAAGCCACCGACCCTGAGCCCGTTCGTCGCCCCCGAAAATAGCGGAAGGGGAATTCCCAAAGAAAGGAAAGCCAGCAAAGCAAGTCAGTCGATCGGCGAAACTACGCCCCCGAGCGATATTTGAGCTACACGCCCATGAGAACCAATAAGAAAGCCATCCTGGCCATCGCTGGGAAGAAGCTGCCGATTCCACGGCAGGGCCAATACGAGTACCAAGGGAAGCGAGATGAGGCCCGATACTGCAAGTACCACCTGTCCTATGGCCATTCAACGGAGGATTACTACCAGCTAAAGGAGGAAATCGAAGCACTAGTCAGGCGGGGGAAACTAAAGGAGTACGTAGTTCGACCAGAGGGGGCCACCGACCTTTCGGGAGGGTCGACTTAGGTGACAACCTCCCGAAGACTAATATCCACCATCTACGGAGGCCCTTCCCCCGGGTAGGGACACCAACCGGTCAAGAAAACGGTACACCTGGTCGCTCGACCAAGAGACTAGCCACGCCTTCTCCATTAGTAATACGGTTTGCCCCTTCAAATGTGCTCGGGATAACGAACTGGAACCCATCATCTTCACCTTAGACGATGACCACACGTCCCAACCACATAGCGACCCTTTGGTCATTACAGTGGGAATCACAAACTGCGATATAAACCGGGTCCTCATCAACGGAGGAAGCTTTTCGAACATCATCTTCGTGCCAGTGTTCAACCAACTTGGGACAGACTGAGCTCAGCTCGATAAAACAACGATGCCCCTCTATGCCTTCGAGGGAGCCCTCGTACAACCCTTGGTAACATCCACCTCTCCCTGACCATAAGGGAGTGCCCACAATAAGCAACCACCGTCGCCAACTTTGTGGTTGTCGATTGTCCGACCATGTATAATGTAATCTTAAGGCGACCGGCACTCACCGAGCTGGGCCTCACTATCAAATACCGCACCCTTATGCTAAAATTCAGAACCCTCCATAGGGTAGGAACAGTCCAAGGGGAACAGGTCTCGAGACGAAACTACTACATCTCAGCCCTAGGAAGCAAAAACACTTGAGGTGAAACCTTCGTCACTAGCACGAACCGCTATATTTCCAGGCACTTTCAACTCAGCGGTTACCTCCCGCATTATGTCGACCAACCCATGACGATCACAGCTGGCATAGCGCGACAGGACACCTTCAATGTCTTGTTGGAAAAGCAGAGCCTAGTCAACATTCTGTTCTCCTCGACACTACCTATGCTCGGGTTGGAATCCAGAATATTCTTCCCGTACCATCACAAGCTATACGCTTTTGACGAAACACAGGTTCACATCCTCGGTTACCTTAACCTCTGGCCTCGGTCGGCCTTGATCGGGTTGTTCCCAGTACAGGCCGGGGTGGTGGCACACTTTCTGGTAGTGGACCACCCGAGCCCATACTCAGCAATCTTTGGACGCCCCCTCCTGCCAAGGATCCAGGTAACATTGTGCTATACACACGGACTCTACACCTCCTCAGGTTCCAGGGTGTGGCAACGATATTCGCTGATCGGCAGGAACACAACTACTTCACGTACGTCATCTTCACAGAAGACCAATTAGCCGAGCCCATGGACGATCCCCGTGAGGAGTACCCACGGCCTTAGCCGCTAGAAGACTTGGAATCCGTGGTCATATCCGACGCCCACCCCTACCAGCCCTTTCGAATAGGAACAAGCCTAGGGACTGCCGACCAAGAAGGGCTCTTCACCTTCCTACGGACAAACTCGGACTGTTTCGCATGGTCCCACACCAATGTGCTAGGGATCGGCCCCCGTGTCATCACTCATTGCTTGGGCATCAGCCCTGGACTCAGCCAATCCGTCAGAAACGCCGGTCTTATGACAATTCTCGTTACTCGGCCATGAAAGAAGAAGTACAGAAGCTAACGAAGGTCGGCTTCATCCGCAAAGTGGATTACCCGAGATGGGTGTCCAACGTGGTAATGGCGAAGAAAACCCCCGAGAAATGGAGAATGTGCGTGGACTTCACGAATCTCAATAAAGCCTGCCCCAAGGACAGTTTTCCGCTCTTCTAGATCGACCAGCTCGTCGACGCCACCGCCGAATTCGCACTCCTCAACTTCTTGGATGCCTATTCCGGATATAACCAAATCTACATGGATCCCGCTGACATCGAGAACACCGTCTTCATCACCGACCGAGGGCTTTACTGATATCGAGTCATGCCCTTCGGACTAAAAAATACGGGCTCCACGTATCAACGGTTGGTAAACCGAATGTTCGCTCAACTCCTGGGCTAGTCCATTGAGGTGTACATGGATGATTTGCTCGTCAAAAGCCATAGAACCTGCCAACATGTCGACTGCCTTACCGAGGTATTCGCGGTCCTCCTACAGTACAAAATAAGGCTGAACCCTGCTAAATGTGTGTTCGATGTCGAATCCAACAAGTTCCTCGGCTTCATGGTCAGCCAGCGAGGGATCGAAGCAAACCCTGAAAAGATATGAGCCCTAATCGAGATGGTCCAGCCAACAAATAAAAAGGAAGTACAAAGCCTCACCAGACGAGTAGCCGTCCTCAACTGCTTCATCTCACAATCCACCGACCGCTGCCTGCCCTTCTTCAAAGCTATACAAGGGGCACGTTGCCACATTAACTGGACCGAAGAATGTGATGAGGCGTTTCGAAAACTGAAAACACACATGGGGCCTGCCCCCATTCTGTTTAAACCCGAAGCTGACGAGACCCTGGGCATATACCTCTCTGTCTCCGTCTGTTCAATCCGTTCGGTCCTCACCCGAGAGGCTGACACTGTTCAGCAGGCAGTATACTATAGAAGCAAAAACACGTTATCTCCTCATCGAGAAACTCGCGCTAGCCTTGGTAGTAACAGCCCGACGCTTGCGGCCTTACTTCCAAGCCCATCCTATCTCGATCATCACCAACCAGCAGTGTCCATCGCCCTGAGGTGTCGGGGCAACTCATCAAATGGTACATAGAACTCAGCAAGTTCCATATCAACTAAAGACACTGACTGGCTCTGAAGGGACAAGCTATGACTGATTTCATCTAAGAGTTTACGCCAAATATCATGTTCGCGGAACAGGCCACCTCGCCTAACCCCGACACAATCGAACAGGCAAAGCCAACCACCATCAGAGGATCAGGATGGACACTGCATGTTGACGGTGCCTCTAACATACATGAAACTGGGGCCTTAGTTGTGTTGTCCAGCCTGACGGGACCGAGGTGGAATATGCTCTTCACTTCCAGTTTAAAACTACGAATAACGAGGCAGAGTACGAGGCTCTGCTCACAGGGCTCTGCCTTGCCCAAGACCTCTACGCCAGAGAAATCAGCGCACATAGTAATTCCATGCTCATCGTCAACCAGATCAACGATACCTACCAAGTCAAAAGTAAGAATATGTGTCAGTACGTAAAAGAAGCACAACGCCTAGCATCACTCTTCACCCGCTTCACCATCTCCCAAATTCCACGACGCCAAAACGGCCGAGCTGACGCCCTCGCCAAACTAGCCTCGACCCTCGACGGGGGGATCAAACGGGTTATCCCGATTGAGTACCTCACCAAACCTACCATCACCGACACGCCCGACAAGACGATGACAGTAGGGATCGACGCCAACTGGATGACCCCTATCTATGAATATCTTGCCGACGGGACTTTACCTATCGACATCGACACAGCCTGTAGGCTACAGCTCCAGTCCGGCCGGTATACCATCATCAATAAACAACTCTATAAGCGAGGCTTTTCCTTGCCCTATCTACGATATGTAACTCTCGAAGATGGACACGAGATACTCCGAGAAGTACATGAGGGTGTCTGCAGAGACCACTCCGCCTCTCGGGCAATGGCATCTAAAATCCTACATCGAGGCTATTATTGGCCCTCACTGAGAACTGACACCCTCCTTGTCACTCGCAAGTGCCAACATTGTCTGTTATTTTCTAACATCATACATCAACCCCCCGAGCCACTCACAACCATGGCTAGCCCGTGGCCCTTCACCCAGTGGGGCCTGGACCTGATTCGGCCCATGCCCGAAGGAAATGGACTGACAAAATTAGCCATCATAGCAGTCGACTACTTCACCAAATGGGCCGAGGCCGAACCACTTGCCACTATCATCGAGGCCCGTGCCCGTGGTTTCGTATAGAAAAACATAATCTGCAGGTTCGGGCTACCCCGCATCCTCATCATAGACAATAGACGCCAATTCGACAACACGCGGTCCCGAGAATTCTGCTCTAATTTTAACATAACCCTCCACTTATCCTCACCAGCGCATCCACAGGCTAATGGCCAAGTCGAGGCCGTCAACAAAATCATCAAATGCACTCTAAAAAAGAAGCTTGGCGACAAAAAAGGTGACTGGGCCGAGCTCATTCCCCAAGTTCTGTGGGCCTATTGCACCACCCAACGCTCCTCAGCGGGCGAGACCCCCTTCTCTCTAGCCTTCGATTCCGAGGTAGTTATACCAGTCGAAATTGACCTACCAACCTATCGTGTGACACATTTTGATCCTGAGCAGAATGCCGAGTTGTGTAACCTTGACCTCGACCTGGTAGAGGGCCAGAGGTTTCACGATGAAATAACGCTCGCCACATACCAGCAACAAGCGGCGCGATACTACAATAAGAAAGTCCGACCTCGGACCTTCCGCCCCGGGGACCTTGTCCTACGTACCGTACTACTCATCACCTGAGATCGGTCGACAGGTACTTTAGGAGCTAATTGGGAAGGCCCGTATAGGGTGGTCGCCGTCGTCCGACCCGGCACATACACCCTCACCATCCTGTGCAGACAGCCACTCCCTCACCCATGGAATGCCGAGCACCTTTGCCAGTACTACTCCTCTACACAGGGTCAGCAGACGAACCCTCGCCCTTTTTTGTGTAAAGTTGTTTTTTACAAGTGTTTAGAATGTTTTTCAAATGTGTTGTCTGATCGGCCCCACAACCATTCACACACTCAAACAAAATTCACAAATTAAATAAACTGAAAAGATTACACTACCACGTATAAACAACACTTACGATAAATATACCCAAAATTCAAAACACAAGATACTAAAAACTTGTTCACAACAAACTGAAAGGCTGGTCGGACCTATTGTTCCAACAAGTCTAAGAAAGCAAAAAACAACAAAGCTCAGTTCTCCTGAGCGGTTCCAGCATCGACATCAACCCAGGGCTCTCGAGGCTCGACTACACATCCTCCAGCAGCAACGACTTCAGCCTCAACGGTTGGAGCAGGCTCGGTCTGTCCTGGGCCCATAGCTAGACCTCCCACGACATTTCCCCCGAGAGTACCAATCTCGCTGTGTCCAAAAAGTCCTTCATCCTCTCTGGATGTATGGTTGGCGGGGGGACGATCGCTCCCTCCTCCCCCTCCTCGTTCCTTGGCCTCTTCGTCATGCTGGCTCCCCCTCCTCCGACATTGGCCTCTTCCCACGATCCTGACTCTGTGAACAAGAGCCCTGCAAATGCAACACAAAGCAAAATATCAAAATTTGAAACCAACCCAAGAACTAAAAACAGAACAAGATTACTTTTTTCCTTGGGTTTTTGTATTTACATAACAATTGAAACCAACCCAGTTCTTCAATTATTGAAACAGAACAAGATTGATTGTATATATATAACTATACATCATTAATGAGAAATGGGTAGTTAAGAAACTAAGAATGAGATAGATTAAGGGATTATTACCAGGTAAATCCCAAGGCTCGTGCTTGCAGAAAGCAATTTCAGGGATGATGTGGTTCACTTTAAAATCTTTATCCTATTTCTTCTTCCTCAAGTAGTGGTTCACCAGTTCCTCTTCAGTGGGATGGAATCTGAATCCTACAGGCACTGAAACCCCTTCTGCATCATTAATGAGAAATGGGTAGTTAAGAAACTAAGAATGAGATAGATTAAGGGATTATTACCAGGTAAATCCCAAGGCTCGTGCTTGCAGAAAGCAATTTCAGGGATGATGTGGTTCACTTTAAAATCTTTATCCTGTTTCTTCTTCCTCAAGTAGTGGTTCACCAGTTCCTCTTCAGTGGGATGGAATCTGAACCCTACAGGCACTGAAACCCGTCCTGTTGTTTTTCTGTTGCACTTGCTGTCCATCGCTCTCTCTCTCTCTCTCTCTCTCTCTCTCTCTCTCTCTCTCTAAGCAAGCAAGAAGAAGCTGCAATGGCATCAGCAGAGTGAAGTTGTATTTAATAAACAAACTCACTCACACTCTCAGTACTGTTTGATCCCCAATCCCTCAACTTCCTAAACAAGTTTTTGCTGACATTGCACCTTTTTTTTTTCTTTTCTTTTTTGGTGTTTTTCATCAACAACCCCTCTCGGAAGTTTAGCTTTTAGAGTACTTTACATTTCTGTGCTTGAGTAAGTTACATGTCCTTTTCCTACATTGAATTCCACATCAAAGAACAAACAAAGTAAGTAGTATAGAAGTGAGAATCGTATTACTACATTGAATAGATGACACATTGTTACATGTAGACAACATTTGAAGAATAAATTTAAAGGGCAATTACATTTTGCATTTCAGTATATAACAGTTTAACCGTACGAATTATTAAGCTATCAGTCTCTTCGTGAATTCAACCGTCAAATTAACTTTATTTTCTTGGTATGACACTCTTTTTGGCCAATTTTTATAATCGTCAAGATTTTACGTAGACAAATAATAACTTAAAAGCAATTCTTAACCTTCTAGATATATAGTGAGATGAAAAATGACTTATGTGACATCAATATGGTATGCTTAAAAAGAAATTAGTTACATTGCAATCGCTCTATTAAAGACGGTGACAATAAAATCAAACTGCCTCTATGAAGTCTTACCTTTTTTCCTTATGCACCAATTTTCAATGGTAATGCAGCTCTTATTCAAACCATTTGGACCACTGAAAAGGATGGGGCATTACCCTTGAAGGATCTAGAATCTGATATATGTTTATGCAGGTACCAGCTCTCTAAGAATTCTATGGTGAAAAAGTTATATATGGCCCTTAAGTGAGGCCATATCTCTTAACGGTTGGATCACATTGGTTAGCCTAATCCAACGGTTAAGAGATAGGACCTCACTTAAGAGCCATATATAAGGCCCCCACTATAGAATGACTCACCAGCTACCAAGCCAAGATTTTGAGATGGGTTGTGGGCCTTTTATCCAGTACAATAGGATACCAAGGACCCAATTAGAGCCCACATATAACGCTTATTTGGCTTCTGTTTTCTTTTGCTTTGTGGCTAGGATTCTATAGTGAGGGCCTTATATATGGTTCTTATATGAGGTCATATCTCTTAACCGTTCGATCAGGCTAATTAATTTGATCAAATGGCTAACCAATTTAATCCAACGATTAAGAGATAAGGTCTTATCTAAGGGCCATATAAGGCCCTTACTATAGAATTCTTATTGTGGCTGTATGGGCACGAGTCATTCTATAGTGAGGGCCTTATCTAGGGCTTTTAGATTAGGCTCTATCTCTTAACTGTTGGATCAAATTGTCTATCTCTTAACTGTCTATCTCCTTTTGTAGTTTGGGCCCTTGTTCAGTGTTTCTCTGATCCTTCTTTGAAGTAATCCTTTTGTGGTTGGGGCCCTTGTTATGTGTTTATATGATCCTTCTTTGACGTAATGCACATTATGCACTGATGGATTTAGTTTCCGACCAAAAAAGAAGAAGAGTGTTGACGCTCAGCATACACCGAGCCAAGCTGCCCAATCAAAAGACGACATGTGGACTCCTTAGAACACCTTACACCTAAAAAGACCTCGGCCTCGGCTCCTAAACACTACCCTGCCAAAAGCCACAATATAAGGGACCACCCTCACTGATGACAAGACCTCATCCCATCAAGACAAGACTGTCCCCATGCCTAACAAGAGGCCTACTCTGCTAGCGGCGCCCCCCTACCCAGCAGAGACAAAGAATACAGGCCACCGTGAATGAGGTGACATATGCGGCTCAGCTTGGAGCCGAGGCGGTCGGCTTGTTAATACATCCCATCATCGAATCCCCCTATAAATAGGGATAGAACCTTTGTAAGAAGGGGACGATTCCTTCCTGCCTCTCCAAAATCTCATGTACTTGACCTACGAAATACATTCCTAAAGAAAAGACAGATTACAGTCTAAACCTATTTTTATATATCCGAAAGCTACGAACATATATCGTGTTATCCATTTAAATATCTGGTGGGTTCAACAAAGAGTACAATAGGAAGAGAAGGAACCTAGATCATCTTATTGTCTTATCTATCATTGTCTTGTAATCCAAGGGTTATAATATATTTTGAAGTTTTCTTGTTAAAACCCAAAGGAAAATGAGTGAAGATTTTTGTGCACCATTTGGAATTGAAGTTAAGGATTGCCAAAATAAGAAGAGAACATTGTGGGTACAAATATAAGGAACATTGTGGCATACACAATACAATATTACTCACAAGGATAGTATTGAAAAGAAAAATGGATACAATATTTGTTTTAATACTAATACATATGCGTAGAATGAGATTCCAGCAGTCATGTAGAGCAGCTCTTACAATGCGCCAATTCCAGAATAGCAATTGCAGAACAAAAGCATTGCTCTAAGGCTAGAACTACAACTCGAATATTATGCCATAAAGGACTTCGATCTACGGCTTCAGGGGAAAATATTAAAGAATGAGCCCTCCCAATTCATCCCAGCTGCCCCTTCTCTGCCTATTTCACAAGGCCTCATTTGATATTCTTCTCTGTTTTCATGGAAGTAATAATTCTAGTTAACAATAACTTTATTCAAGAACTTTCTGGGATTAAAACTCAATGCATTCAATGTAGTTATAGTCATGCAAAACATTTCACACTTACGTGTCCATTAGCGTCTGCGATGTGTAATCCTCTAGCTGAGATGCAGATAAGATTGATCTTAGATTCTCTTTTGGCTGAGGACATTCCTATGTTAAGAATTACAAATAAGTAAGCGGTTAAGTTTGGATAAATCCATAATAAGAAGTTTATATAACAAAACGTTCAAAGAGTATGCTCATTCTACCTCCGAAATCCTTTCATCTGTAGTTTGATTTTCAAAATTAGCATATGTAGATTTCCATTCATTATTATAGACATCAAAATGAGGGACACTTCCCAGTTCGCTGTATATTGGTGACGGCAGTGTGAAGGAGTAGTAATCCTGTGCCTGCTGAATTAAGAATCACAAACAAGGAAGCGTAAGTTAATGTATACTTCTTGTATTCCATACTAAGAAGTTAGTATCATAAATGCCAAGAAGTATGTTTGGATTCACCTCTAGAACCATATTATTTGCAGTTTCATTTCCAAAATCAGAGGCATTAATATACATAAAATCTTCCAGATTCCTGAATGTTGGTGACTGAGGTGTGAGCCTATAGCTGTTTTTTTCTTGCTGAGCATATAGCTGGATTAAGAACATGTAGATCAAGTTTCGAGATAATATTCTGCCTTATGTTAAGTTCATATCAAAACGTCAAAAAGCATGTTTATACTCACCTCTTGAGACATATCACATGCGACTTCATTTTCGATATCAGAAACGGTGAAGCCATGGGGTTCACCTTCATCAAAGGTTGAAAAATAATTCTTATCGGTAACTGAGTAGTCATTATCTCCAAATGGTGATTGCATATCTTTACAATCTTCATGAAGGACATTAACTTGCAGAACATCTCCCAGCTCTATGTATGCTGGTGATTGCAGTGTGGAGGGGCTGTGATCCTGTGACTAAAGTGCACAAAAGAGCGAAGTATTAAGATCCAAAATTCTTGTGTTTCATAAGAAAAATGTTCAAAAGGAAAAGAGTACGCCCATTCTCACCTCTGGAGTCACATCAGCAGCAGCTTCATCTTCACAATTATACAAATTGTAGCTGCTAGGTTCACCTTCAGCGAAGACTGAAGTATCCTTCTTATCAGGGTTTTTCTTCGTTCGACAGAGAACAAAATCCCTCTGCATAAGTTGGAGACCCCATATCAAAATCATTAGTACCTTCCCACATTGAGCTATCAACTACCATCAATTTCAATTCTTATAAGAGCACACACATCAAAATCATTACACAACCAAACACAACCTGATTGTGCATTTAAAACTCCACCACTATGACAAACATGAAACACTAATCCAATAGACAAAACTTGATGCTGCATAATCCAAACACAGGACCAAGTAACAAACTTTGTAAATAATCAAGCATGGATGAAAGAGAATGACCTCGGCCAGCTGAGGATCAGGACTGGCTTCACTTTCAAAGAGATTATACTCGTGCATGACCCAGTTGGTCTTCTTTGATTTCGGCACACCACGTTCATAGAAGGTCATGGTCCTCTTTGTCCCAATAACAGCATTGGACCCTCGAGCCCTGATCATACGTTCCTTCCCAGTGATTTTCCAGGAGCCATGCGGTGTGGCCCTGTTGGAGCGATTGCTGTTGGTGTACTTGTAATCCCTTAGGCTGAAGAAGAACCACTCCATATCATGATATGGAGAGTCTTGCTCTGTGAACATGAGCCCTGCATATGCAACACAAAGCAAAATATCAAAATTTGAAACCAACCCAATTCATGTCTTGAAGTAGCAAGAACTACAAACAGAACAAGATAGCTTGAGGGATTATTACCAGGTATTTCCCAAGGGTCGTACTTGCAGATATCGATCTCGGGGATGTGGTTAACATTAAAATCCCTGTCCTGTCTCTTGTTCTTCAAATAATAGTCCACTAATTCCTCTTCAGTGGGATGGAATCTGAACCCTAGTGGCATTGGATCCCCTTCTGTTTTTCTGTAGCACTTGCTTCCCATCTATCTATCTCTCTCTCTTTCTCTCTGTCTCTCTCTGTCTGTAGATATAATAAGCAATCAAGAAGAAGCTGCAATCGCATCAGTAGAGTGAAGTTGTATTTTATAGACACACTCAGTCACACTGTCACTACTGTTTGATCATCCAATCTCTCCAAGGAATTAAGTCCTGAACTTCTTAAACAAGGGTTGCTGACTCGACACGCGTTTTCTTTCTTTTTTTTCATCAACCGCCTTTGGAAGTTCAACTCTAAGAAGACTGCATTTTGGAATCTCCCTCAAGTCAAAATCTGTTAGAGGTCCTTTTCCTACAGTGAATTCCACATCAAAATTTAAACAGAATAAGAATAAATTTAAGGAGGTAATTACAATTTAAACAGATAGCATATTTGTTTTCCTTACATGAACATCATATATCGTAGAAATTAAAAATATAAATTGTGTACGTAGCATCAATCTGCTATCTTTGTTATTTAAAAAAAAATAAAAAAGAAAGGTATGAGAGTGCTTGAAAAGAAATTAAAATTGAATTTTTTAGCATCGATAGTTTTTTTTTTAAAATTATTTTATTTAAAGAAATGGGCTACTTGATGTTGGCACTCGTAACCAAACTTAACTCTACCTGCACTGAAACAATAGTACACAAATGGCGTTTTAACTATTCCAGATTGTTTAATTCTAGATTCTTCTAAATACAAATACACATGCTTACATACACTTTAAAGTGCATAAAGTACATTTTGCTAACCAACCAAAACAGGCAGAAATGTGGAAAAGCATGAAACTGCAAAACAAACATTTCACTATGGAAATGTCATTTCCATTTCCTTACCTTTTCCTGATTCCATTGGGATTGGCTGATGTTCATCTTGAATCTTGATCCATCTCTGTTCCATCCGTCCTATAAACAAAAATCCCAAAAAATAAAAAGAATTTTGGCATGCCAACTGATAAAGGTTTTGATTTTGATGTGATTGTGTGTTTGTGGATGAGGGATCCCTCTCTCTCTCTCTCTCTCTCTCTCTCTCTCTCTCTATTTATGAAAAATATTTCAGAATTTTGTGATTGGAAAATGGTGATGTCCAATAGGCTTTTAAGAATTTTTCCCCAAGTAATCTTTCATGAACTTCCTCACCAGGTAGTCTTCTTCAAATTATCGGACCAAATAAAGTACCATCATTCACATTTGTTTTTTTTCTTTTCCCTCTTTATATATTCCCCACTTTCCAGTTGCTACTGTACGTTTCTAATAAATCAAATCATCTCACTTTTATTTTTATTTTTTGAGAGAATCAGATTATCTAACTTTTAATTATGTACTTCCACGTAATTAATAAAGATAGGACCACACTGTGAATTTCACAATAAAAGTGTAATTCATAAATGGGGTTATTCAAAACCGTATGATATGAATTATATTATTGATCACATTGAAACTGTTATGTTAAAGATGGTTTATGATATAATCAAACCGTGTCTAGGAAGCCTTACTTTTTTTTTTATGCTCCAAATTTCAATGGTAATGCAGCTCTCTTTCATACCGTTTGGACCTCTAGAAAGGATTCGGCACAACCCTTAGATGGATCTGGAATCTAATATATATGTTCATGCTGAGTCATTCTATAGTGAGGGCCTTATATATGCCCTTAGATGAGGTCCTATCTCTTAACCGTAAAATCATGCTAACCAATTTAATCCAACGATGATAGAGTCTCACCTATATATAAGGCCTCACTATATAATTCTCGTGATCATGCTATGCTGCTGAGCAATGTGCCATTAACCACGTAAGTGCAACCACCAAGCCAAGTTTTTGAGGTGGTGGGTAGCTATGGGCTTTAAACTTAAGCTGTAATTTGTTTTGGATTTTTTTTTTGGGTTTTGGGCCTCATCTTCTGTACAATAAGATTGCAATGACCCATTTAGAGCCACATAAAACTTGGGAAATGTACTCCAACCAATAAGCCCAACGCTTTCACCGTATTTGTCTTTGTTATAAAACTCAAAAAAAGCAAGCAATGGACAACAAGGGGTGGTGGCGCAGTTGGCTAGCGCGTAGGTCTCATAGCTTAAAAGTTGAGTTATCCTGAGGTCGAGAGTTCGAGCCTCTCTCACCCCATTTCATTTTTTCTTTTTGTAAAGGTTCTAACTTCCAAACAATTTCAGATATCCTTACGTCTGGTCAGTAGAACGAAAGACTGTTGATCTCTATATACTATATATCAACATTTTGTCACTGCAAGGCCATGGCTGACATTAGCCCATACTTTTATAGCAAACGGAAAGTAGCCAGTAAGACTGGCATTACTCAATGCGTTATAGAATATAGAGAACAAGAATGAAGTATTTCTTGGTCAGTGAGTTTAGCACCACTTCCCATATAAAACTACTTCCCGGACACAAAAATAGAACAAAATCGCGCCTAGAACCGTGTTGCAAATGTAGACTGATGGGGGACTTGTCAAAGGGAATGTTTGCCAGGTAATGAAGGAGCCCTTCCAATTGCTGGGGGTTGTTCTATTCTGTGTCTGCTCCACATCCTTTTCTGCATTTTTGCCTTGAGCTACCTTCCTGTCTATGCTAGACTTTGTTATAGAGATCTGCTTCTGGGGCAAATCAACAGAAGTTCTACGTTCTTCAGGTTCTTTGGCCTGCAAAAAGGAAACCAAACTGAGTTGAGGAAATAGCCTTTACAAAGCTTCAATAGAAGGGCATATATATAACTACTGTAGAGAAAGAAAAAAAAAAAAAAACCAAGACTCTCTTCATGTTCTCTGTGCAGCAGTTTTTACTTCTCTCACCTTGCTTTGCTGTAGTTTTATTTCTCTCAATTTGCCCACTGGTGGATATCTTCTTCTTCGTGTTCTTTCCTTTGTATAATATTCGTCGTCAGTCGCTAATTGTATACAATTAATGGAAACGTTAAATGCATCTACATTGACAGCGGAAGTATCCCTTAAGACATTGATGGATCTTGGTTGTGGTCTGTGTGTTCCTTCAGATGTGCCAGACTGTAGTTGAAGCTCAGACGTCTGAGGTTTAGGTGCTACATGGACAGGGGAAGCAGCCGGTCTGGATAACTGGTTATGAAGTATAACCTCTGTATCTCGCATGGGCGGACTTGAAGTATATGTACGACCTTGCAAACCCACCACCTGAAAGAAAAATGTCAAAAAATATGAACAAGTTTCCCGAGCCTATACTAACAAAAAATGAAGCAAAGTTTCGAGTGTTTGACCTGTGCAAACTATCAACACAGCATAAAATTTTGATTCTCATATCTATAGGACAATATCATTAGAAAGGACTGTAATAATGTGAATGACAGGCACATTATTCACATTACTACAGCGATTCCTAGTGATATTTTCCTACAGATAAACATAATGTGGTTCACTAGCTATTGGAGTGCTCTAAAATAGCTACACGAGAACATTTTTTTACCCGTGCATGGACTGGTTTTGGGATTAACGTTCTTAAGGCCTCTTCAAATTCAGACTCCGAGTCATTATCTGCAAATGTCGCATTGTGATCATTATTGCTACGGGAACTTGCAAGCCAACGATCCATTGTCCGCTCAAAGTAGTCCGGATTTTCTCGTTGTTGAATATCTTCCTGCACTTGGAACAATAAATAAGTGTTGGTTAATTGTTTTTAACTGTATACAGTGAATTTGGGTAGTGGGAAATCAAACCCAGGATCGTCGTGTGCAGGGTGAATGCTCATAAACACTTGAGCTCAAAGCCATTTGCACCAGATATATATGAAGAAGCTCATATCAGGAAATTAAAGTCTCACGACTCTCACCTCTAGACTCTCCATGCTATGTACTGGTTGATTTTCAAAAGCAGATGCATTGTGAGTACTAGGTTCACCTTCATCACAGGTTGCAACATCAGCATTCTCATCTGATTTTTTCACATTTTTCTTTAAGCGACAGAGAACGAAGTCCCTCTGGATATAATTAAGTTGGAAAACCAATTATGTAATGAAAGTAGAGGCAATAGAAAATCAAATGGCGTTCCAACGCAAGCGGCCGTCTCCTAGTTTTGCATATTTACAAAACAAACCAAATTGGCTCCAAGGGGTTTCGACTTTGAGCCTTGAGCCATTCATTGATTTTAAATTCGAAACCCCTTTGAGCTGCAAATTAGTAATTCATTATGACTAAAATTCTATAGCACAACATGTATATCATGTTGTAAAGAGCAGCATTGTGTTATTGGTGCTGGAAAACAAAAACCATAAAAAGGAAAAAGAAACCAAAAAAAAAAAAAAGAGAGAGAGAAAAAGAAGAGAAAATGATGACCTGCTTATTAGCATTGGGATGGGCATCATCAGGGATATAATACTCATGAATGACCCAGTTGGTCTTCGTGGACTCACGAACGCGACCTATGTAAAAGGTCAGAATCCTCTTTTTGGCGATGACAGTTCTGTTGTCGCGAGCCTTGATCACACGATCTTTGCTTGTGATCTTCCAAAAGCCTTCCTTTGTGGCCCTACTTCCCTTTTTGTATTTGTAGAAGAAGAACCAATTCTCATCGTCCGACTTTATCAACGATTTGTCTGCATAAACATTTTAATTGGACCCAATTGCATAGACAGAGCTTCAGACTCATTGAAATGCAAATTGAAAAAGTAAAAAAAAGAAAAATCAAGAACTGGGATTGGACCCACTTGCGTGTAGAGAGTTTCAGACTGATTGAAATGCAAATTACAAATGAAGTAAGAAAAAGAATGAAAATTTAAGAACTGGGATTGCTGTAGTTACCAGGTAAATCCCAAGGCTCGAACTTGAGGATATCAATTTCATCAATGATGTTTTCGGCATGGGAATGCATGCCCTCCAGCTTATTCTTCAAATAGTAGTTCACCAGCTCTTCATCTGTGGGCCGAAATCTGAACCCCACCGGCAGTAACAAGTCACCTTCTTCTTCTTCTGCTGCTCGGCTGAGTCTGGCCATCTCTCTGTCCTTTTACTTTATGAAGAGAGATTGGTACAATTTGATTAATTGATCTGTATGTTTCTGCCAAGTGTTGAGTTGCTGTGAGAGTGAGTGACAGACAATTGGGAAATTGGAATGCTGGGTTTTTGTGATTAATGAGGTCGGTTCTTGTTTTTTAATGATTGAAAACAACAGAAGCGTACGGAAACGGAATTGACTTCCAAGTCTTTGGCTTTCTGCCTCTGGTGCTTACGTGGGTTTTGAATTTTTGTGGTGGCATATGGTGGACCCTGGGGTGGCAATTTCGGATACGACCCGATACACGATTCGAAATTCGCACGAGAAATTAGCGGGTTCAACCCGCACGATAAAAAAACAGGTCAATTTCGGGTCAACCCGTTCTGACCCGTTTAATAAACGGGTGGGTTTCGGGTCAACCCGCTAACCCGCTATAATACCTATCTAATCCGTTTATTAAACGGGTCGTGTCACGGGTCGTGTCAACCCGTGTACAACCCGTCAACCCGTCTCTTCTCCTCTTTGTTTTTTTTTTCCTTCTTTCTTCTCCTCTTTTTTTTTTCCTCTCTTTTCCTTTCCTCTTCTCTCTTTTTTTTTTCCTTCTCTTCAGTTTTCTCTCATCTCTCTTTTTTCTTTCTTACTTTCCTTCAATCTTCTCTCCTCTCTCTCTCTCTCTCTCTCTCTCTCTCTCTCTCTCTCTCTCTCTCTCTCTATTTTTTTCTTTCTTTAGCTTCTCTCTTCTCTCCTCTCTCTATCTTTTTTTTTCTTTCTTTTCCTTATATTTTCTCTACTCTCTCTGTTTTTTTTTAATTAAAATTTTTTCGGTTGTGAGTTTTGTAACATGCATGTTATTCTTTATAAACCCGTTACACGACTCGAAACCTGCACGATAAAAGACGACCCGAACCTGACACGACACGTTTATTAAATGGGTTGGGTTCGGGTTGAGCATTCTTGACACGTTTATTATCCCAACACGACACGACCCATTGCCAGCCCTAGGTGGACCCCGGCACTCTATCCACGTTAAATGTGCTGTATTTTGCATCGGTGCATTTATACTCATGTATTAGATTAATTTAACGAATTTAATCAGTCCATATAAGCATTTCTTTGCAACTTTTTTGCAAATGACTCGCTAGTGTAGTGGTCTGGAGTAATTACTTCTTCATGTAATATGTTATTATCTTTCTGGGTTTGAATCTTAGCATTTGTGTAGTGTGTATGAGTTAAATATGTTATTAACTCTCTAAGTCTTTAAAAAAAAATTTTAAAAAAATAATGATAAAAAAATGTCCCATCAAGAATCAAACACCCCTCCGCCGAACCCCACCCCCTGCCTGAACATTTCACGCAGGAAGGCGGCGCAGTTGGCTAGCGCGTAGTCTCATAGCTTGGAAAGTGAGTAATCCTGAGGTCGAGAGTTCGAGCCTCTCTCTCACCCCATTTCGTCTTTTTTTATTTTTGAACTTCAACAATTGAAGGTTCCAAACAATTCAACATAACGCAAACACTGCTATATTCGAAACTCCAGCAATACAATTCAATACATCCTTACATCTGGTCAGTAGAAAGAAAGACTGTTAATCTCTATAGGCATATATGAACATTTCATCACTGCAAAGCCATCGCCATGGCTGAGATTAGCGCATATTTTTATACCAAACAATAAGTACCCAGTAAGACTGGCATTACTCAATGTGTTACAGAATATAGGGAACAAGAATTAACTATTTTCTGGTGAGTGAGTTTAGCACCACTCCCCATATAAAACTACTTCCCGGACACAAAACAAGAACAAAATCGCGCCTAGAACCGTGTTGAAAATGTAGACTGACGGGGGGCTTGTCAACGGGGATGTTTGCCAGGTAATGAAGGAACCCTTCCAATTTCTGGGTGTTGTTCTATTCTGTGTCTGCTCCATACTGCCTTGAGGCACCTTCTTGTCTATGCTAGACTTTGTTATAGAGATCTGCTTCGGGGGAAAATCAGCAGCAGTTCGAGGATATGGAGGTTCTTTGGGCTGCAAAAGGAAACCAAACTGAGTTGAGGAAATAGCCTCTACAAAGCTTCAATATAAAAGCATATATCTAGTGTAGAGAAGTAAAAAAAAAAAAAAAAAAAAAAGGCTTTCTTCGTGTTCTCTGTGCTGCAGTTTTGGTTCTCTCACCTTTTCTGGTTTAGGTTTAGGTTTTTCAGGTTCTTTGGGCTGCAAAAGGAAACCAAACTGAGTTGAGGAAATAGCCTCTACAAAGCTTCAATATAAGAACATATATCAAGTTTAGAGAAAAAAAAAAACAAAAACAAAGGCCTTTCTTCATGTTCTCTGTCCTGAAGTTTTGGTTCTCTCACCTTTTCTGGTGGATATGTTATTCTGCGTGTTTTTTCCCTTGTATAATATTCGTCAGCGGAAGTATCCCTAAAGACAATGATGGGACCTGATTGCTGTTGTGGTCTGTGTTCTCTTTGATATGTACCAGCTTTGGATGCTACATTGACAGAGGAAGAAGCCTGTCTGGATAACTGGTTATGAAGTATAACATCTGTATCTCGTCTGGACTGGCTCGAACCATATTGTAGTAGTTCATACGGTATTTGTGGTTCACAACGCATTTGTAAACTCTGGACATGAAAGAAATATGTCCCAAAAAATGAGCAAGTTTCCAAAGCCTATACTGACAAAAAATGAAGCAAAGTTTTGAGTGTTTGACCTGTGCAAACTATCAGCACATTACAAAATTTTGATTTTAAGTTTCTATAGGAAAAGTATCATTAGAAAGGACTGTGAATGACACTGTAATAATGTGAATGACAGGCAAAAAAAAAAAGTAGAGTGGTTCAGTAGCTATTGGAGCGAATCGAGAGCATTTTTTCACCTGGTGATAGACTGGTTCCCTGTCTGTGTCACTGGTTTCTCTAGATTGTGGTTCAACAATAAGCGTTCTTAAGAACTCTTGGTCATTAGCTGAAAATTCGGTTGGAAATGCGTTGTGATCATTATTACTAAGGGAATTTGCAAGCAAACGATCCCTTTCCCGCTCAAAATAGTCCAGATTTTCTGGTGGCCGATTATCTTCCTGCATTTGGAACAATAAATAAGTGTTGGTTATTATTTTTTTCATCTAATATATACAGTGAATTTGGGGAGGGGAAAATCAAACCAAGGACCCTCCTGTGCAGAGTGAACACTCTACACGGCCTTTGCATCTAGGGTTGGTTTATTGGATGTCTCATTTTCAGGAAATCAGAGTCTCACCATATTCATGTCATTTACTTGTTGATTTTCTACATCAGATGCGTTGTGAGTTTCACCTTCATCACAGGTTGCTGCAACATCAGCATTCTCATCTGATTTTTTCACATTTTTCTTTAAGCGACAGAGAACGAAGTCCCTCTGCATATAATTAAGTTGGAAAACCAATTATGTAATGAAAGTAGTAATCCACAAAACAAACCAATTTGGCTCAAAGGGGTTTCGATTTCGAGCCATCCATTGGTTTCCAAATCGAAACCCCTTCGAGCTGCAAATTAGTAATCCATTATTACTGAATAATAACTATTGCACAACATGCATATCATATTGTAAAAGAGGAGCATTGTGTTAATGTGACTGGAAAACAAAAACCATAAAACTAAAAAGAAAAATAAAAGGAAAGAGAATGATGACCTGAGCATTAGGATTGTCATTAGGGATATAATACTCATGCATGACCCAGTTGGTCCTTTCGGAACTACGAACACGACCTCTGTAAAAGGTCAGAATCCTCTTTCTACCGATGACACTTCTGCTGTCTCGAGCCTTGATCTGATGTTCTCTGCCTGTGATCTTCCAAAAGCCTTCCTGCGTGGTCCTGTTTTTTTTGTGCTTGTTGTACTCTGGTCGACTGAAGAAGAACCAATTCTCATCATCCGACTTCAGCAACGATCTCTCTGCATAAACATAAAACACATTATTTGGATTTGACCCAATTGCGTATGCAAAGTTTCAGACTCATTGAAATGCAAATTAATAATTGTCAAAAAAATGAAAATTCAATAACTGGGGATTTGGTAAAAAAGTAAGAACACAACATTTGGATTGGACCCAATTGCATAAAGAGAGTTTCAGATTGATTGAAATGCAAATGAAAAGTGAAGTAAGAAAAAAAACTTAAAGAACTGGGATTTGTTGATAATTACCAGGTAAATCCCAAGGCTCGAACTTTAAGATATCAATTTCTCGGATGATGTTGCTGACATGGGAATCCATGCCCTTCAGCTTCTTCTTCAAGTAGTGGGTCACCAGCTCTTCATCTGTGGGATGAAATCTGAACCCCACTGGCACTGACAAGTCGTCTTCTGCTGCTCTGCTGATGACGATCATCCTATCCTTTTATGAATTGAGAATGTTACAATTTTTTGATTGGATTAATTGAACTGTCTGTGTATGTTTCTGTTAAGTGTTGAGTTGCTGTGGCAGTTTGGTTTTGGTTTTTCTTTCAGAAAGATTAAAAACAACAGAATTGTACGGAATTGACTTCAAAGTCTTCGGCTTTCTGCCTGCTGCTTTGCTTCTTCTGCCTTCATGGTTTTGGAATTGGAATTTTTGTCGTGTCATATGGTGGACCCCACCCACGCACTCTAACCGTGTGAAATTAAATGTATGGCTCTGTGTGCTTCCCGGCGGGGATCGAGAAGCTTCCCATCATGGAGGAATTTTTCAGTAAAGACGTCACGTAATCGAGTTTATATTACTAATTCAATCATGTGATAATAGTATATCCATTTCTTAATACTACATCTATCGTGTAATAATCTTGTCGTACACATAACAACACATGACAATGTGACCGTCAAACTTCTTTGTATCTCTTTTTTTTCCATCAATATTTGATAGAATTTGTAAAAATTATATGGACTATATTCCTATATCTTTTGCGTACCGAAATATAAGACCCATTTTATAGATGGTTCTATTCGTACTAGAATGAAATATTTTCTGGTGAGTGAGCTTAGCTCCACTCCCCAAATAAAACTACTTCCCGGACACAAAAATAGAACAAAGAAAGGCCTAGAAAAATTTTGGAAATGTAGGCTGATGGCGGACTTGTTGTCAACGAGGATGTTTGCCAGGTAATGAAGGAACCCTTCCAATTGCTGACGGTTGTTCTATTCTGTGTCTGCTCCCTACCCTTTTCTGCATTTTTTCCTTGAGCCACCTTCTTGTCTTGGCTAGAATTTGTTCGAGAGATCTGCTTCTGGGGCAAATCAGCAGCAGTTCGACGATATGCAGGTTGTTTGGGCTGCAAAAGGAAACCAAACTGAGTTGAGGAAATAGCCTCTACAAATCTTCAATATAAGAACATATATCTAGTTTAGAGAGAGAAAAAAAAAAAAAGCCTTTCCTCATGTTCTCTGTCCTGGAATTTTGGTTCTCTCACCTTTGCTGGTGGATACGTTCTTGGGCGTGTTTTTTCCTTTGCATAATATTCGTCAGCGGAAGTATCAATGATGGGACCTGATTGGTGTCGTGGTCCGTGTGCTTCTTGAGATGTATCAGACTTTAATTGAACTCGATCAGTCTGAGGTTTAGGTGCTACATTGACAGAAGAAGCAGACTGTGGAGAGATCTGGTAACGAAATATGCCACCTGTATCTCGGCTGGGCTGGCTCGAACCATAGAATACTTCACTAAGCATTTCTGTCTGAAACAAAAAAGTGTCCACAAATATGAGCAAGTTATTTCTTTTTTTTAAAAGTTGATATAGATTCAAATTTTCATCCGGAAGTTGGGTTTAATCCTCGGATTTGGTGAATTTAATACAAGTCCTTTAACTTATGTATCACATAGGATTACATTCTTTTTTAAATATTGTACGATGTAATCTTTTTATTTTTATATTTTTAAAATCATTTTCTGTTCTATATTTCTTTCCTTATCCAATTTACCCTTGAGCACATAAAACGTAAGGAATAATGAAGTTATTAATTGCAGCAAATTTTATGGTGGTTTTATAATAAATTACTAAATTTATGGTAAGTAAAGCACCTAATTAAGAAGATTTTTTTTTTCTTTTTTAAATGTTGTACATTGACATAAGAAAGAAATAATGGAATGAGTTTAGTGCTCAAAGGAAGCCAAACACTCGTTAAAATAGATGAGAAAATAATGGAGATCAGACTTGGGGTTCATCCCAAGACACAAATGACCCACTGAAGCATGATCTAATGTCCATTTGCTATGCAGTCATAGTATCGACTTTTTCTTCTTCTTCTTCTTATGCTTCTTCTTTTATTATTATTATTATTATTATTATTATTATTATTATTATTATTATTATTATTATTATTATTATTATTATTATTATTATTATTATTATTATATGTTGAATATATTGTCAACTTTGAATCAAGTTCAATCATTTTGTTCTTTATAGTTATTCTTTACCTGAGATATAGGTAATACATTTTTTGATAAATTTTTCTTCATATTATATATATATATAAATTATAGGTAACATATTCCTTTAACAAACAAAAAAAAAAGTTATTAATTGACTTGTGTTTTTATATACATGAGATATAGGTACCACTCTTTTTTGCCTTTTTGTTTATGAATTTAAATTATAGGTAATACGCTTTACCACTTATCTTTTTTATGTACCGGAGATATAAGTAGCATATACTGTCCGACTTATGTTTTTATACACTAGGTTATAGGTAATTTAATATTCTGCTTGTTTATTTTTCCACCTTACTTATAGGTAAGATGTTTTGTGGTTCGTTCAACTTATGATGTAGATATTTTATCCCATGGTATAGATATTTTGTCCTATTATCCATTGCATAGGTATAATATGTGGGTCTTACTTTCATTGATTAAATGGTATATATTAGGTAAATATTATCAAGGAAATTATGCATTAAATTTAGATTTTCAATATGTTTTTCTTATTTACCTCAAAGGGTAAAATCGACACAACAAAAAAAGTAAATAAAGTCAAAGGACCTACATCTAAAACTAAAAACGCGTGGATTAAATCCAATAATAGCTAATCGTTTTGGACCTAGATGTAAGAAACAGTTTCTTTTTTTATGTAATACACTCAGTGATATGACGCCATTGTTATTGTTCATAAACAAACACCATCAATAGATTCTGGAACCAATTCTTTTCTATATTTTTCTATGAGCTGAGACTGAATTATGACTTACAGTTGGCTCTTTGTTTGTTTATTGCATGATAATTTTCTTTTACCACAATGGTTTGGATAACAACACGATATAACTAATCCCTCCTAATCCCCTCAACATGGAAAGTCATTCACCCCTACCTTCATTTTCTCCTTCAATATATCTTAGATTTACTGACTTATCCAAGCCAATAGTTACCAAACATGACCTTAAGTTATTGACGGATGAATTAGTCCGACTCAAGATTAGTGTATTGCAGTAAATACTTCTACCTAAAGGTGTGTTTCCTTATATATGGTTTTGACACTGGACAATTAGCAAAATTTTCCTTCTGGTTTTGGTAAATCTAGTGATTTTGCTGGCTTAGTAAATTATAAAAGAAGCCCCTATATCTTGATTATGTCAGCAGTTAAACTCACACTACAAAGTGCAGAGAGTTTAATTGATCAGGAGAAGAAGGTATTGGTTTTGAGCACACAAAACAATGTCCTTCGTTTTCGTGATTCTGTATACTATATTTTGTTGATATTCATACGGTATGTGTGAACAATAAAGCTGCTAATGTTGATATTCATATGGTTTTGTTAAAGAAGCTTACTACTTTCAAGATTTATATCACATTATGATTGCTAAAAAAAGTGTTAAAGCACTTTAAAAGGATTTTTTAGTGTTCATCTGTTCGGTTTCATTTCGATATTTTTTTTCTCAGATTCTCGTACACAGATTCAACATTTATATGTTGTAATCCACTGGTGATGTTGGTTTCAGTTGTGTAGTGGCACATTATTCCTATTGCTACAGACTACAGAGGGTCCTTGTGATATTTTCCTACAGATAAACATAGCGTGGTTCACTGATGATGTTGGTTTCAGTTGTGTAGTGGCACACCCATTGCTACAGACTACAGAGGGTCCTAGATGATGTTGGTTTCAGTTGTGTAGTGGCACATTATTCCCATTGCTACAAACTACAGAGGCTCCTTGTGATATTTTCCTACAGATAAACATAGCGTGGTTCATTAGCTATTGGAGTGTTCTCCAGTAGCTAATGGAGAGCATTTTTTTTTTACCTGTCCATGTCCATGGAATGGTTCCATGTCTGTGTCACTGGTTACTCCATCATCTGGTTCAACAAGAACCGTCTCTAAGAACTCTGCGAATTCAACATCCGAGTCATTCGCTGCAAATGCAGGTTGCAACGCATTGTAATCAACATATTCCTGCATTTGGAAGAAAAAATAAGTGCTGTTTTTGTTTTTCCAAAGTCCAAGCAAATTTTTTTTGGGGGGGGGGGGGGGGGGGGGAATCCAATACAGGAGCTTGAGTGCATAGATAAAAGCTCTTAAATACAAGCCCCTTGCAGCACTGCACCGGATATATACGAAGAAGCTCATCTCAGGAAAATGAAAGCCTCACCTCTAGAATATCATGTGCTGGTGGATGTTCGAAATCAGATGCATTGTGAGTACTAGGCTCACCTTCATCACAGGTTGTTGCAACATCAGTATGAATCTCATCTGATTTTTTCACATTTTTCTTCAAGTGACAGTGACAGAGAACGAAGTCCCTCTGCATATAATTAAGTTGGAAAACCAATTATGTAATGAAAGCAGAGGCAATAGAAAATCAAATGAGGTAACTTCTAACGCAAGCCGACATCTCTAAGTTTTGCATATTTACATAACAAACCAATTTGGCTCGTAGGTAGGGTTTCGATTTCGAGCCATCTGTTGGTTTCGATTTCAAGCCATCTGTTGATTTCGAAACTAAATTTCTACAGCACAACATGTATATCATATTGTACAAAAAAGAAAGAGAATGATGACCTGGTTGGCATTAGGATGGGCTTTAGGGATATAATACTCATGCATGACCCAGTCGGTCTTGTCGGAATTGCGACCATGACCTATGTAAAAGGTCAGAATCCTCTTTTTGCCGATGACGGTTCTTCTCCTGTCTCGAGTCCTGATCTCATGTTCTCTGCCTGTTATCTTCCAAAAGCCTACCTCGGTGCTCCTCTTGGTGTTTTTTTTTTGGGTGTACTCTGGTTGACTGAAGAAGAACCCGTTCTCATCGTCCGGCTTCATCAACGATTTCGCTGCATAACATAAAACACAACATTTGGATTGGACCCAATTGAGTTTGAGACTGATTCAAATGCAAATTACAAGTGAAGCAAGAAAATTGAAGAACTGATATTGTTGATAATTACCAACTAAATTCCATGGCTCGAACTTGAGGATATCAATTTCATCAATGATGCCTTCGGCATGGAAATCCATGCCCTGCACCTTATTCTTCAAATAGTAGTCCACCAGCTCTTCATCTGTGGGACGAAATCTAAACCCCACCGGCAGTGACAAGTCACCTTCTTCTTCTGCTGCTCTGCTGAAGCTGATCATCTCTCTGTCTGTCCTTTATGAAGAGAGAATGTTACAATTTGTTGATTTGATTAATTCAACGATCTATATGTTTCTGTCAAGTGTTGAGTTGTGAGAGGCAATTGGGAAATTGGAACGGGTTTTGAGATTAATGCGTTGGTTTTTCCTTTTCTAATGATTAAAAACAACAGAACAGTACGGAATTGACTTTCAAGTCTTTGGCTTCCTGCGTACTGCTTTGCTTCTGCGGCTTACATGTCTTCGGAATTTTTGTCCTGGTATATGGTAGACCCCACCCACGCACTCCCGCTCACGATAGGCCTTCTCTAACTCATTTGGGACTAAACCCAAATTTTTCCCCTCCAAAAAATAACTATTTGGATTTTGCCCAGATTCAAATCATTTTTTCTCCCAACCATTCGAACTCAAATTTTAAATCTGCAACTTTATTAAATTATTTAAGAATGATTTAAGTCTAATTTTTTTTTTTTATGGATAACTTTTCTTCATTTAATCTTTTTAAATAACTTCATAATTTTTTTTTGAAACAATTTGACCTTAAAAAATTGAAATTCTAAAAAAGTAGAGTGGTTCAGTAGCTCTTGGAGCGAATCGAGAGCATTTTTTTACCCGGTGATGGACTGGTTCCCTGTCTTTGTCACTGGTTACTCTAAATTGTGGTTCAACAATAAGCGTTCTTAAGAACTCTTGGTCATTAGCTGAAAATTCAGTTGGAAATGCGTTGTGATCATTATTACTAAGGGAATTTGCAAGCAAACGATCCCTTTCCCGCTCAAAATAGTCCAGATTTTCTGGTGGCCGATTATCTTCCTGCATTTGGAACAATAAATAAGTGTTGGTTATTATTTTTTCATCTAATATATACAGTGAATTTGGGGGAGGGGAAAATCAAACCAAGGACCCTTGTGTGCAGAGTGAACACTCTACACGCCCTTTGCAGCAAGGGTGGTTTTATTTTGATGTCTCTTTTTCAGGAAATTAAAGTCTTACCATATGCATTGCGAGTTTCACCTTCATCACAGGTTGTTGCAACATCAGCATTCTCATCTGATTTTTTCACATTTTTCTTTAAGCGACAGAGAACGAAGTCCCTCTGCATATAATTAAGTTGGAAAACCAATAAACGGAGTTGACAACCCTGGAACTTAATCAAAGTCTTTGGCTTTCTGCCTGCTGCTTTGCTTCTTCTGCTTACATAGTTTGGAATTTTCGTCGTGGCATATGGTGGACCCCACCCACGTACTCTAACCGTGTCAAATTAAATGTATGGCTCTGTGTGCTTCCCGGCGGGGATCGAGAAGCTTCCCATCATGGAGGAATTTTTCAGTATAGCCGTCACATAGTCGAGTTTATATTTACTAATTCAATCATGTCATAATCGTATATTCATTTATTAAAACTACACAGGCCAAGGCAAAGATCCAGAGCTGGGGCAGGCTAGGACTATTCTCTTGTCGTACACATGACAACACATAATAATGTGACCGTCAAACTTTCTTTGTATCTCTTTTTTTTCCATCAATATTTGATAGCATTTTTTTGCACCTTATTATGTTTATCTATATCTAATACCTCTGATACCTTATTATGTTATCGCTCCTCCAATGAAAAAGGTCTTTAAAAAAAAGAACTTTATATAAAAGATTAAAAATTAAAAATTAAAAAGAATAAAAAGTCTGAACATTTCACTCTGGAAGGCGCAGTTGGCTAGCGTTTAGGTCTCATAGCGTGGAAAGTGAGTTATCCTGAGGTCGAGAGTTCGAACCTCTCTCTCACCCCATTTCATCATTTTTATTTTTGAACAATTAAAGGGTCCAAACAATTCAAGACCTTAATAACGCAAACACTGCTATATTCGAAACTCCAGCAATACAATTCAAGACCTCAATACATCCTTACATCTGGTCAGTAGAAAGAAAGACTGTTAATCTTTATAGGCATATCTGAACATTTCATCACTGCAAAGCCATCGCCATGGCTGAGATTAGCGCATATTTTTATACCAAACAATAAGTACCCAGTAAGATTGGCATTACTCAATGTGTTACAGAATATAGAGAACAAGAATTAACTATTTTCTGGTGAGTGAGTTTAGCTCCACTTCCCATATAAAACTACTTCCCGGACACAAAACAAGAACAAAATTGTGCCTAGAACCGTGTTGAAAATGTAGACTGATGGGGGACTTTTCAATGGGGATGTTTGCCAGGTAATGAAGGAACGCTTCCAATTGCCGGGGGTTGTTCTATTCTCTGTCTGCTCCATACTGCCTTGAGGCACCTTCTTGTCTATGCTAGACTTTGTTATAGAGATCTGCTTCTGGGGCAAATCAACAGAAGTTCTACGTTCTTCAGGTTCTTTGGGCTGCAAAAGGAAACCAAACTAAGTTGAGGAAATATCCTCTACAAAGCTTCAATATAAGAACATGTATCTAGTTTAGAGAGAGAGAAAAAAAAGCCTTTCTTCATGTTCTCTGTCCCGGAGTTTTGGTTCTCTCACCTTTTCTGGCTCAGGTTTAGGTTTTTCAGGTTCTTTGGGCTGCAAAAGGAAACCAAACTGAGTTGAGTAAATAGCCTTTACAAAGCTTAAATATAAGAACATATATCTAGTTTAGAGAAAGAAAAAAAAACAAGGCCTTTCTTCATGTTCTCTGGCCTGAAGTTTTGGTTATCTCACCTTTTCTGGTGGATATGTTATTCTGCGTGTTTTTTCCCTTGTATAATATTCGTCGGCGGAAGTATCCCTAAAGACAATGATGGGACCTGATTGCTGTTGTGGTCTGTGTTCTCTTTGATATGTACCAGACTGAAATTGAACTCGATCAGTCTGAGGTTTGGGTGCTAAATTGACAGAGGAAGCAGCCTGTCTGGATAACTGGTTATGAAGCATAATATCTGTATCTTGTATGGACTGGCTCGAATCACGTTGTAGTTCATAAAGCTTTTCTAAACTCAGCTCCTGAAAAAAATATGTCCCAAAAAATGAGCAAGTTTCCAAAGCCTATACTGACAAAAAAATGAAGCAAAGTTTCGAGTGTTTGACCTGTGCAAACTATCAACACAGCACAAAATTTTGATTTTAATATTTATAGGGTAATATCATTAGAAATGACTGTAATTATGTGAATGACAAGCACATTATTCACATTACTACAGCGGATCCTAGTGATATTTTCCTACAGATAAACATAGTGTGGTTCACTAGCTATTGGAGTGTTCTAAAATAGCTACACGAGAACTTTTTTTTTACCCCTGCATGGAATGGTTTTGTGTTGAGCGTTCTTAAGGACTCTTCCAATTCAGGCTCCAAGTCATTATCTGCAAATGTCGCATTGTGATCATTATTGCTACAGGAACTTGCAATCAAAAGATCCTTTTTCCGCTCAAAGTAGTCCAGATTTTCTGGTTGTTGAGTATCTTCCTGCATTTGGAACAATAAATAAGTGTTGGTTATTTTTTTCAAATGTATACAGTGAATTTGGGTAGTGGGAAATCAACCGTTGAGTGCAGGGTGAATGCTCATAAACACTTGAGCTCAAAGCCATTTGCACCAGATATATACGAAGAAGCTCATCTCAGGAAAATGAAAGCCTTACCTCTAGAATATCATGTGCTGGTGGATGTTCGAAATCAGATGCATTGTGAGTACTAGGCTCACCTTCATCACAGGTTGTTGCAACATCAGTATGAATCTCATCTGATTTTTTCACATTTTTCTTCAAGTGACAGTGACAGAGAACTAAGTCCCTCTGCATATAATTAAGTTGGAAAACCAATTATTTCGCTGCATAACATAAAACACAACATTTGGATTGGACCCAATTGAGTTTGAGACTGATTCAAATGCAAATTACAAGTGAATTAAGAAAATTGAAGAACTGATATTGTATTACCAACTAAATCCCATGGCTCGAACTTGAGGATATCAATTTCATCAATGATGCCTTCGGCATGTAAATCCGTGCCCTGCACCTTATTCTTCAAATAGTAGTTCACCAGCTCTTCATCTGTGGGACGAAATCTGAACCCCACTGGCAGAGACAAGTCACCTTCTGCTGCTGCTCTGCTGAAGCTGATCATCTCTCTGTCTGTCCTTTTTGAACAGAGAATGTTACAATTTTTTTGATTTGATTAATTCAACTATCTATATGTTTCTGTCAAGTGTTGAGTTGTAAGAGGCAATTGGGAAATTGGAATGCTGGGTTTTGAGATTAATGCGTTGGTTTTTCTTTTCTAATGATTAAAAACAACAGAACAGTACGGAATTGACTTCCAAGTCATTGGGGCTTTGCTTTTGCGGCTTACATGTCTTTGGAATCTTTGTCCTGGTATATGGTAGACCCCACCCACGCACTCCCGCTCACAATAAGCTTCCTGTCATGAAGCAATTCTTTAGTATGACCGTGACATTGATACTACTAATACACTCGTGTTATGTATGTATACAACAATCTTGTACGTATGACCTAAGTCCATCATATAATAATCTTGTCGATCATCCAAATTAAATCTAATAACATTACGTAATAATGTGATCGTGACACCCTTAGTTTTGTATCTCTTTCTGTGCCAATATATATATATATATATATTTTTCTTTCCTAATCACATCTTTTACTGAAATATGAGACCATTTTCTAGATGGATTCTATTTAAATGAGCAGTGTAATTAGAAAATGCTCTATGATTTTACTACAACTAGGATCGGCGTACCTAATCTTCCTAGATTGCATGATTCTTTGATGCAACCATGGTCATTTTACTTTATCAGAATTAGGATTGGCGTCTTCCAAATTTGGAGTGTTCTTGGGCAGATAAAGAAGCAAACATGAGCCTGCATCTTTTATGTGATTGTGGGTCCATCATTTTTTCTTGTGTCCCCACTAATAATGTAAGGTCAGAGTTTCTTCTTGATTAAGTACTTGCAATGTATCATCCAGCATACACATCCCTTGTGATCTTCTACAAACGATTGCCTGTTATATACCATAGTTCCTTCCTATGCTGCTATTAGTTTTTGTCCTGTCTCTTGCTATGATTTTGAAGCAACAAGTCAAAAACTAATCACATCATCAAGTCATACTTAGGATTTCAAAAATCCAGTTGTTTCTGGTAATCATAACACGTTACAGCTGACAGCAGCACACATGTTCCAGCTCCTTGCCTGAAAAATTTGGCTAAGGCTGGCAAGAAACAGTTGCGAGAATGAAGACTATCATGCAGAAAATTCCCAAATCTAAATTGCTATTTTCTCTATTTCCCAGGCCATACTTCCAGAAAATTGAATTCACAAACACAAGTAGCCCAGAAGGGACGTTTCTCTGTTGGCTATACACATTCCCTACAGATATGCAATTTTCCTCTCTGCTCTACTATATGTTTATCAACAATTTTAAGTATGGTTTATGACTGAGAACACCACACTCTTTCTGGTGAGAGTACAACGGAGAGTCGGGCATGATCAGAAAGAGTATAATCTTCAGGCCATATTCCCTTTTCTGCCTCACGGGGGTACAGAACTGCGTTCTTCACGTTGAATCCAAGGGCGTCCTCTGTGCCTCGTATGGACTCCTCTCTACTTCCATTAAGGTTTTCCTTTTCCTCTGACACTGTAGATATCCAGATCCTATTCTGCAATGTCAATCGTTTTAGGCACAACAAGGTGTTAATAATAATACTTTGGAATGACTATTACATAAGGGCAATGCTAATGCAAGTTCAAAACTGAAAATATATGAAAACAATATCCCACAATTTATGCATGCAAAGTACCTTAAATTCTTCATAATCAAGAACACCGTTTGCATCAACATCTGCTTGGATCCAGAGATCCCTTGTCTCCTGGAAACCCAGTCCCGAAGGTTGACCAATTAAATTAACCTGCAAAATGCCTATATGAGAAAGTCTTATCTTTCCATTTGAACTTTATTTTGTTTATTGGCTAATAGAACGAACCTGATGGAGTGCTTCACAGAAAGCTGAGGATGTAATAAAATCACCATGGCTATCACCCTTCAAAAAGGCAAATGCATCATTTTCAGCCATTGAAGCTTTTCGGAGCTGGCGCTGGAAACCCCACAAGGAAAAAAAGAAAAAGATAATCAGCATAGGATGTGGAAACTGTCTACACAATTAACCAGAGCTTGCATGCACTATAATATAGAATGCATCATTTTGGAAGTTTTTCAAACAGAGCTTATATGCACTACATATCTAACATGAACTACGAGCTCTCTCCTTTTTGTGGCAAGGAATTAGAAGTAGGTAGAGAAAAGGTGAATGGATGATTTTAAAGGAACTAATATAGAAAATGGTCAACGAATTGCTCACCCTTAATATACCAAAAACAGCTTCACACCAACTAGTCTTTAGTGGTTTACGTGACTTATTGGGATTACAAAGCCAAATGAAGTCGACACCACAGATGTTTCCCCTATGATTGCGGTGGCTAACCCACTGCAGGATATAAAATACAAATATTCAGTTAATACAAATGATGAGCATTGTGGCAGCCAAGTAAATCACTGACTTTGAAATCCAAAAACCACCTACCTTGTGAGCATCTGCATCAGTATATTGATGAGCAGTATCATATGTTGATACAAACCCCTGAGATCTAAGGAATTTGTACACATGGCCACGCTTACTTCCATTCCAGTCACTGCAGCGAGCATTACGCAAAAGAATACAAATATAAGAATGAGCATTCTACACAAAAGAATACAACCAGAGATAACCCCATTTCATTAACTAAGAAATCTTTTGTCATGGAACATTAATTAACTAAGAAAGACAAGACAGGAGACTCACCCACAGAGTATGATGGGCATGGGGTTTAGTTTGTTTTCATTCTGATAAGATTCCACAAATTGCAAAATTTTGTAAACCTATTCAAAAGTTACAAGATATGAAGGTTAGTGTGATTCCTAGTGCAGCTATACAGCATGATATGCACAAAAGTTGAACTTCATGGAAATTTTGAATACCTGATGCAATCTTACTATTGAGAGACTGGAATCGTGAGGAAATAACAAGTGCGTATTCATAATTAGCATTTCTTGCTGAACATTGCCTTTCTGGTTTTGTGAAAAGGGGGCAGCTAACTGAACATGTAACAACTGAGCAACACGGTCTCCAAAATCATTAAAGTGCAACTCTCGATAGTTTAGAACCCTAAAGCAGTCTCTTCGCACAGCAGTGAGCAAACCTGTATAGAGAAGATACAATAAGTCAAGCCACAGAACAACAAGTAGTACTTTAAAACGTTCATTTCAATCATGACATTATTTCTGAGCTATAAACAAATTTGATAACAGTAATATTAGAAACCCATATAACTGATACTAAACTTGAAGACAAGTCTGCAAGTAAGGCACAACTACTTTGGAATTGCTAGGCTAAGGATAAAATCCAGCTGATATTTATAGCGAACCAATGGCAGAATAACTCCTATATCTTTGACTTCTGACAAAATAGAGGGGTATGGGGAAAATAGTGCTGGGGAAAAAACATATGAAAGAAAAACCCAATCCAAACGGAAAGTGTTGTGAAAAAGCTCGCAGATGCATGAAACATGGATGTTGAATCCATCACATTAAACTAAATGTGTGCAGAAAAATGTAAAAATTTTGTCAGAACTTTCAAGTTATTCAGCATCTTTCTAATATTAAAGTTGGGATTAACATACGAATATGAACACAATCACGAATTTTACCTATGAAATAATGAGATAATGAGATTTAACTAAAATTGAAAGATGTCAGATAAGTCCAATGTGTTAAAACTGACATTAAGGGATCGATTAAAGATAGAAATATACCATCTCCACGGTTGTTCGTTCGCGCAAGCTTGAAGGTACTATAGCCTGCATCCCCAAGCCTCTCCAGGTACATATTCACAAATTCTTCATTTCCAACCCAAAACTCCTAATTTTGGAAAGGGGGGATAGTCAGCACAAACGGTCTGAAAGGGCCGTGCCCTTTAAACCTTAAAGAAGTTCACTTTGTTCACAGATACAAGTCTAGGCAGAAATTCAGCAAACAAAAGCAAAACGGTTCGCAAGTATCACCTGGAGACATATAATTGCAGAAGATTCATAGAGCAACCAATCCAAAATCCTCTGGTTCCTGGCCACCCAGAATGCTCTGAACTCGCTCTCACGAATGCCTTGATTCTGTCTCACACATACCACAAAGAAATTGAGTATACAAAATCAAATAAAGTAAGAAACTTGGCAGAGTTATAAGCAAAAATGGGATAGAATAAGACCTGTTGATCGAGTCTTTTGTAAATGGGAGCCAAAATATTGAAAGTGGTGCACGAAACTAAGCAAGACCCTGTCAAAGTCTCTGGATTTGGCTCTGTCATTGACGAAACTGATACACAGCCGCTACTATAGCTTCTTGAAAGGCTCTCACTTTCTCTAAGATTGAGCTTCGCAGCATTAGAACCCGCAACCTGAAATTCTCAAATTTTCAGTACCCAATAACTTTCCTGGAAACCAAATCCAATCTAGCTAGAGAGAGAGAGAAAGAGGTTTAACATTGACATACCATGTTAAAAAATCCTTGCCACTGTCACTGTTGTTGATGCAAAATTTGCTAAATTTGGAGTAGATTTTAAACAAGATTATAAAAGCGAGTGATGGGTTTGCTTCCAAATTCCAATCTTTCCTAAGTTTGTAGTTGCAGTCTGAGATCGAAAAGCAGTGCGCTAGATTACCATGTACTGCGTTACTTATAGCAGAGGGGTGATGAATAAAGTTCGATGGTTTTGTCGTCCGTGTTGAGGATAGAAATGAAACCAGCGGCGGTGGTGGGGGCCAAAACCGAAGGTTCTGCTTCTATCTTTAAACAAGAATATGCGGAGGCTGTACAGCTAGACATTGTGCTGTAAAATAATTGCAATCTTTTTGTATAATTATAAACCATTCCTCAATTTTATCACTTTACATAATGAAAACAACCATTTACTTTGCAATATTTGTACCCTACTCCAACATTAACTAGCATTTACTTTTCCTTAAACAATGGATCCCAGCTTACTCATTCTGAGAATTTCTGACACAAGTGTGACTGTGTAACCAAAATTCCCAATTAGCAATTGGACCATTGTGTCTTTTTGATAGAGACAAGCAATAATGGGAATCCAACCTAAAATTTCGGATACATTAATAAATATGTTAAATAATTTAAAATATAAAAAAAATTAATAATATCAGGACCAAAGCAAACCTACAATCCCAAATCGAAAAGCTTATACTTTGCACTCAACAATCAGTTACTATTAATATAAATTTATATAAGGAATTACAAATACTTTGCGTATCAAGTAGTCACATGACATTGAATCGAACCATGAGTGGGGCACAAGCAACAAAAATACATCGTTCAGTGTCGCAGAAATCTTTGTGCCGAAAACTTAAAAAAATGCATCTTTATATGTACGGATCTACATAAAAAGACGAGTGAACGCGCAAAAGTTGAGAAGAAAGCGTGTCGGTAGTGCCTGTCTGTTTGTCGGGCCGTCACCTTTCTTTCTTTCAATCTTTTTCTTCGTCAAATGGATTTGCTTTAACCACTTGCATTACTATGATAACATCTCCTCCCAAGGACTACGCCAGATGTCACATTTTGCACAGCGGCAATCTTTGTACAACGAATGGGAGAACTGAGATTTTTTTTTGGAAAATGCTAGGGAGACCAACTTTAGATAGCAATGTGTGTGGTTACTGCATATCTCTTTGCGGAAGAATGAGATTGAAAGAAAGAAAGGTGACGGCCCGAATAACAGACAGGCACTACCGACACGCTTTCTTCTTTGCTTTAGCGCGTTTACGAGATTTTTTGTGGGGTGTGTGGTAGAATTTGAGATATAGGACTTCACTGTTCATTCACCAAATGACTCGACTCATCATATTATGATCTTCCCCAAGTTTTGTACTCAATCCAATATCAATTGATCCATGAAATTGGACAATTCAGGTTCGTACGAAGTTCGTTATGAAATGAAGTAGTTAGTGTATTGCATAGTTCTAGAGAATGGACATCACTCAAAACCCATCCAATGACTCCTCCCACC